>NC_048580.1:50294627-50552127 GCF_013265735.2 Oncorhynchus mykiss
ACTCACTCATACTCTCATACTCACTCATACTCTCATACTCACTCATACTCACTCATACTCTCATACTCACTCATACTCTCATACTCTCTCATACTCACACATACTCTCTCATACTCTCATACTCACTCATACTCTCATACTCACTCATACTCTCATACTCACTCATACTCTCATACTCACTCATACTCTCATACTCACACATACTCACTCATACTCTCTCATACTCTCTCATACTCACTCATACTCTCATACTCACTCATACGCTCATACTCACTCATACTCTCATACTCACTCATACTCTCATACTCACTCATACTCTCATACTCACTCATACTCTCATACTCACTCATACTCACTCATACTCTCATACTCACTCATACTCACTCATACTCTCATACTCACTCATACTCTCATACTCACTCATACTCTCATACTCTCATACTCACTCATACTCTCATACTCACACATACTCACTCATACTCTCATACTCACACATACTCACTCATACTCTCACTCATACTCTCATACTCTCTCATACTCACTCATACTCTCATACTCACTCATACTCTCATACTCTCTCATACTCACTCATACTCTCATACACTCATACTCTCATACTCACACATACTCACTCATACTCTCATACTCTCTCATACTCACTCATACTCACTCATACTCTCATACTCACTCATACTCTCATACTCACTCATACTCTCATACTCACTCATACTCTCATACTCACTCATACTCTCATACTCACTCATACTCTCATACTCACTCATACTCACTCATACTCTCATACTCACTCATACTCTCATACTCACTCATACTCTGTTGTAATGGGTTACTGATTTTTGTACAATCCAAGGATGGTTTCCTCCTTCAGCAGCTTTCTTTTTCGAAAATAATTCATTGATTTGAATGGAGTTGGATGAATATAAATTGATAAATAATTTTGTGTGTGTGTTCCAGCTGATGTCTAAATCCAGTGAGAAGCCTCGGCTCAGACAGATCCCCTCAGAAGACATGGACTCTGAGGAGGTGGGGCCGACGCCCAGCGACACCTATCATGGCCGAGCACGGGTGGAGTCACTGAGGGAAGCGGAGCCTGTGTCTGATTTGGACAGCCAGGGAGAACAGATCAATCTGCAACACACACTCATACTCAACCAGGTAAGATAAAGACACACAGATGATAGAGGACCACTAATAGAATATGCCTTCCTTAAACTTCCAGCAGAGGGCAGCAATGTTTTGTTTTTTTCGTGCTTCATGCAGGACTTTACTTTCTGCGTGTATAGATTCCTGTGGGTTGAAAATCACAACAGCACTAAACATATCTCCTCTCTCTTTCTCTTTCTCTTTCTCTTTCTATCTCTGTCTCTCTCTCTGGCTCTCTCTCTGGCTCTCTCTCTGGCTCTCTCTCTGGCTCTCTCTCTGGCTCTCTCTCTGGCTCTCTCTCTGGCTCTCTCTCTGTCTCTCTGTCTCTCTCTCTGTCTCTCTCTGGCTCTCTCTATGGCTCTCTCTCTCTCTCTGGCTCTTTCTCTCTCTCTGGCTCTTTCTCTCTCTCTGGCTCTTTCTCTCTCTCTCTCTCTGGCTCTTTCTCTCTCTCTCTCTGGCTCTCTCTCTCTCTCTCTGGCTCTCTCTCTGGCTCTCTCTCTCTCTCTCTCTGGCTCTCTCTCTCTCTCTCTGGCTCTTTCTCTCTGGCTCTTTCTCTCTCTCTGGCTCTGTCTCTCTCTCTGTCTCTGTCTCTCTCTCTGTCTCTCTCTCTGTCTCTCTCTCTGTCTCTCTCTCTGTCTCTCTCTCTGTCTCTCTCTCTGGCTCTCTCTCTGGCTCTCTATCTGGCTCTCTCTCTCTCTGTCTCTCTCTCTCTCTCTCTCTGGCTTTCTCTCTCTCTGGCTCTCTCTCTCTGGCTCTCTCTCTCTGGCTCTCTCTCTCTCTCTGGCTCTCTCTCTCTCTCTCTCTGGCTCTCTCATTTTCTATCTTGCTCTCTCTCTCTCTCTGGCTCTCTCTCTCTCTGGCTCTCTCTCTCTCTGGCTCTCTCATTTTCTATCTTGCTCCCTCTCTCTCTCTAGTCATTGCTATGGGAGAAACAGAAACAGCTGCAGCAGTTGCGTCGGCAGACAGCCCACATGGAGACGCTGGCGGTACCCATGATGCTTGGCAGTGCACACCGGCCCCTCTTCCGTACCCAGTCCTCACCAGCCTCCACCTCCCTCACGCTGCCAGACAAGCCCCTGCCAATACCCGCCCCAGAACCACATAGCAAACCACGCTTCACCACCGGTAAGAAATGAACCACACACCCAGGCACACTGCCACAAGGGAACCTGTTTATGTGTAGGTTATTATCCCTACTGTGGCTGTAATTCAATTGATCCAATCTGAGGCCTGGTCAAGGACACTCTGATATGGGTAGTAAGCAGTTTATATGCTTATTGCATTTGTTTCAATATCTCTCTTGTGGTTAGATCTGTCTTACAGCTGTTGATTCACCGGAACTACTAACGTTAGTGTGTGTCTCTGTTTGGTTGCAGGCCTGGTTTATGACTCTCAGATGCTAAAGCACCAGTGCACATGTGGTGACAACAGCAGCCACCCAGAGCATGCTGGGAGGATCCAGAGTATCTGGTCACGTCTCCAGGAGAGAGGTCTCAGGGGCCAGTGTGAGGTACATAAACCTCAGTTTTTACCTCCTTTTTCTTTACCTACCCACTCGGCACACTGGTTGAATCAACGTTATTTCCACATCATTTCAATGAAATCACGTTGTACCAACGTGGAATTGACGTTTATTTGACGTCTGTGCCCTGTGGGTAGACTCAAGGGACAAACATGGCCTTTTCATTTGTAGCCATATTCAATATTGATATGGGTAGTTGTATCTTACTAAATGGTCCAGTGTCTGCTCTAAGTCTGGTCCATGTTCCCCCACACAGACTATCCGGGGTCGAAAGGCCACCCTGGAGGAGCTGCAGTCGGTCCATTCAGAGCGTCATGTCCTGCTGTACGGCACCAACCCACTCAACCGCCTCAAACTGGACAACCGCAAGCTGGCCGGTACGTCTTCACTAAAGATTTGATGATGTTTTCATCTAATCTGTCATGCCTACTTATGCCAGGACCCCTTGTATAACTGGCAACAGTTTGGCAACAGTAAAGTTAAGCTACTTTCTCTGGTGTCTCTAGTAAACAGAGATTTGCCTTTGGTTAATGATTCTAACGCCACTGTATTGATAGCACTTTGGAATCTCTTATGTTTAGAAGATAACTCATTAGTGTATTTACAGTTTTTCTCAATCACGTACAAGCATTTTCTGGAACAATCTTGTCGATTTTCAAAACAGAGTCCACAAAACACAGAACTCTGTGGCCTTTTGCAAAACAGTACATAAGAATGAACGCAGATTCACACATTTCTCTTCTGATGAAAACCATGTGTTAATATTCTGTGAATAAACATGTATTCACTGACGACACTTGTATTTAAAGTTTTGCCAAAGCGGTTCTAAGATATGCAAGGCAGGTACGACGGCAATACAATGGTCAGAAGTTCTGTATTTCACAATTTGATCATTGCCATTCTGCTACAGATACATTTCAATGCCGATCCAAAAATTGCTTCTATGCGATTGAGAAAAACTGTAAGATGTAATTTCACTGATGGTACACAGATAAACAGTAATGTCATATGCTAATAAAATGATAAGAAAATAAGCTGTTAACATGGATTATTTGTGATGAATAATACCACTCATTGTTCTCCCACAGGCATTCTCTCTCAAAGGATGTTTGTGATGCTCCCATGTGGAGGAGTAGGGGTAAGTGAGAGACCCGACACACACATATGCATACACACACACACACACATATATGCATGCACATACACACATTTTCCCCCAGCTCTCTCTCTTGCTCACAACACACACACCTCTCGATTTCAGTTGGAAATTCTTCCCTCCAAGTCCTTACCAACATGTGTATGATATGGTCCATTCAGAGTGATTAGTGATGGGAGTTGTTGACGTTGTTTCACAGAGAGGACTATGAGATTTCAAACTAATAGAAACATGATGCTCACGGGGTATTAAAGAAATGCCTCCAATTTCATTGTCTGAGCCAGACGGCTAGAAAAGAAGTTTGTGAACAAACGGGAAAGAATTATGAAAGGAAGGAAGGATATGTAGGATGGAGTGGACAGCAGCATGTTTATGTCCGTGAGGGAATTCCTTCGTTGGCATGTCTGCGTTTTCCTCTCCCTGGAAATGTCTGCATTTTCCTCTTCCATGTCTGCGTTTTCCTCTCCCTTGAAATGTCTGCATTTTCCTCTTCCATGTCTGCATTTTCCTCTTCCATGTCTGCATTTTCCTCTTCCATGTCTGCATTTTCCTCTTCCATGTCTGCATTTTCCTCTTCCATGTCTGCGTTTTCCTCTTCCATGTCTGCATTTTCCTCTTCCATGTCTGCATTTTCCTCTTCCATGTCTGCATTTTCCTCTCCATGTCTGCATTTTCCTCTTCCATGTCTGCATTTTCCTCTTCCATGTCTGCATTTTCCTCTTCCATGTCTGCGTTTTCCTCTTCCATGTCTGCGTTTTCCTCCTCCATGTCTGCATTTTCCTCTTCCATGTCTGCATTTTCCTCTTCCATGTCTGCATTTTCCTCCTCCATGTCTGCATTTTCCTCTTCCATGTCTGCATTTTCCTCTCCATGTCTGCATTTTCCTCTTCCATGTCTGCGTTTTCCTCTTCCATGTCTGCGTTTTCCTCTTCCATGTCTGCATTTTCCTCTTCCATGTCTGCATTTTCCTCTTCCATGTCTGCATTTTCCTCTCCATGTCTGCATTTTCCTCTTCCATGTCTGCATTTTCCTCTTCCATGTCTGCATTTTCCTCTTCCATGTCTGCGTTTTCCTCTCCCTGGAAATGTCTGCATTTTCCTCTTCCATGTCTGCATTTTCCTCTTCCATGTCTGCATTTTCCTCTTCCATGTCTGCATTTTCCTCTTCCATGTCTGCATTTTCCTCTTCCATGTCTGCATTTTCCTCTTCCATGTCTGCATTTTCCTCTTCCATGTCTGCATTTTCCTCTTCCATGTCTGCATTTTCCTCTTCCATGTCTGCATTTTCCTCTTCCATGTCTGCATTTTCCTCTTCCATGTCTGCATTTTCCTCTTCCATGTCTGCATTTTCCTCTTCCATGTCTGCATTTTCCTCTTCCATGTCTGCATTTTCCTCTTCCATGTCTGCATTTTCCTCTTCCATGTCTGCATTTTCCTCTTCCATGTCTGCATTTTCCTCTTCCATGTCTGCATTTTCCTCTTCCATGTCTGCATTTTCCTCTTCCATGTCTGCATTTTCCTCTTCCATGTCTGCATTTTCCTCTTCCATGTCTGCATTTTCCTCTTCCATGTCTGCATTTTCCTCTTCCATGTCTGCATTTTCCTCTTCCATGTCTGCATTTTCCTCTTCCATGTCTGCGTTTTCCTCTCCCTGGAAATGTCTGCGTTTTCCTCTTCCATGTCTGCATTTTCCTCTTCCATGTCTGCATTTTCCTCCTCCATGTCTGCATTTTCCTCTTCCATGTCTGCATTTTCCTCTTCCATGTCTGCATTTTCCTCTTCCATGTCTGCATTTTCCTCTTCCATGTCTGCATTTGCCTCTTCCATGTCTGCGTTTTCCTCTTCCATGTCTGCGTTTTCCTCTTCCATGTCTGCGTTTTCCTCTTCCATGTCTGCGTTTTCCTCTCCATGTCTGCATTTTCCTCTTCCATGTCTGCATTTTCCTCTTCCATGTCTGCATTTTCCTCTTCCATGTCTGCATTTTTCTCTTCCATGTCTGCATTTTCCTCTCCATGTCTGCGTTTTCCTCTCCATGTCTGCATTTTCCTCTCCATGTCTGCATTTTCCTCTTCCATGTCTGCATTTTTCAACATTTATGCATTTTCCTCTCCCTGGAAACAAGTCCTGTTTTTCCCTCTTGTATTTCTCTGTTGCTTGGGTAGCACATCTCTATGGCACCGGGGTGTGTCTGTGTACTGTATGTATGGTAATATATCAGACAGCTGTTTTATAGTCCCATAAATGATTGAGGTGAGGACTGTGTGCCTCCAAACTGGTGTACCTGTAGTAATACTTAGTGCCATTGAAACCAAGGAAAGAAAAACACTGCACCTGATCCATATAGCATGCTAGCAGATTCTAAACACATACTAATGACTGGTTCCTTCAAGCTTGGCAGTTGTGCTGTCCTGTCACTCACCCGGGTGTCGTTTTTGATTGGCAGGTGGACAATGACACAATCTGGAACGAGTCTCACACGTCCACGGCGTCGCGCATGGCTGCAGGCAGTGTCACAGAGCTGGCCTTCAGAGTGGCCAAGGGAGAGCTCAAGGTGAGACACAGAGATCTGTAATCCCCATCAAATCACACTCCAGACTATCTCTCCAACTGCCTCAGGCAACTTGAGAAAGAATACTGAATGTTTTGTTTTGTTTTGTTTCTCTCCAGAATGGCTTTGCAGTGGTGAGGCCCCCAGGCCACCATGCTGACCCTTCCAACCCAATGTAAGTCTGTCTCATTTTCTCATATCGAATGTGCTTGTGTTTTTGTTTGTGTGTAGTTTTTTACTCCTTGTGGTAGTGCGTGCCCAGGCTAACCACAGTGGCCTCTGCTGAGCGTTGCAGTGTCAGCACGCTGTCTGATGAAAGATATTTATGGGCTGATAGTGAAGCTGGGAAGGAAAAGAACAGAGAGAAGATTTATGCCTCTCCTATTGGTGTGCTGAGTCGGCTTTTAGGAATTCCACCATTTTTCTTCGTATCCTAACCACTATCATCTTGTATTGCTAATGTCTGTTTCTCTACCTTTCTTTCACCCCCTCCCTCCCTCCAGGGGTTTCTGCTATTTCAACTCGGTGGCCATCGCAGCCAAGCAGCTCCAACAGAAACTGAGTGCCAACAAGATCCTCATCGTTGACTGGGTAAGGGACTACAGTTTCAGTGATTGTAGCAATAACAGTAGCAACACTATTTTCGTTGGTGGTATTCTCGTCTCAGTTGACCTATTACTGTTTTGACAATAACTACAGTATTTAGTATGACCCTTATGATATACTGTATACACATGAAAACATGTATGTATACACAAGTAAACACATGTGAGTTCTGTCTCACATTGCTTTCTTTGTTACTATTGGCCAGGTCTAGGATATGACATAAAATAAGCCAGCAGTTATGTGATTTAATGTAACCAAATCTTCTCTGTCCTGTTGCTAGGATGTTCACCATGGTAATGGGACCCAGGAAGTGTTTTACAATGATCCCAGTGTGCTGTATATCTCACTGCATCGCTATGACGACGGCAACTTCTTCCCTGGCAGCGGGGGGCCAGCTGAGGTAAGTGACATCATTGGGTCAGCTCTACACCGGGCATTCTGCCAGTAGGACAATGGGCATGACATCAAGAGAAGCTAGAGCAACTAGCTAGGTTCCAAAGTAACGGTGGACAGATGTCTGCTCAAGGGTCTTAGTGTGTTTAGGAGACATTCTATTACACGTGTTGTGCCTCTAGCACCTCTATGTTATTGACCGCATCTCCATGGAGAATGCATTGTCTCAGTAGGTCTCTGTGTGTGTGCTTGTGTTGCAGGTGGGATCTGGTGCTGGAGAAGGCTTCAATGTCAACGTGGCCTGGACTGGAGGTCTGGACCCCCCTATGAGTGATGCTGAGTACATCGCTGCTTTTAGGTACGACAGCTCTGACCATGATCCTTTCTGGTTTAAACATGAATGTCCACCCGTCCCCATTTCTGTAACTATGGAAAAATGAAGGTCTTACCTTGTCACTTTCTAGAAAGGACCCCTTCTCCCCTCATACAGAATTGACTGTAATTTGCAAAAGTGCAAAAACTCTTGACGCATTTCTGAATCGGAGTCATTTGAAGTGCATGTGTACGGTCCCAATTTTCAATGTTTTATGTGTGAGATTAAATTGTCTCCAGGTTTGGTGGTTGTTGTATTAAACAGACATTTCACTGCCACTTCCTCCATAGCACTTAATTGCCACCGGTGGGTGGTTCAGGTTCTAATGAAGTTTCTGTATTTTGGTTAGGTCGGCTGTCTGGTGGCAACCGTAGGAAACTGTGGCGACCACAGACAGTGGTGGGTGGGCCCCACCTCTAAGCCAGCGTAACAAAATGAGAATGACAACATAGTACTGGAAAAGTTTCAACAAAAGTTTTGAACTTCAACGTAATAAGAAACCAGGGTTTAATATTCCTATTACAACTCTCTTTTCCACACAGTAGTACACCACCCTTGGACTTAATAATAAAGCCTCTGTTTGAATCTGAAAAGACACCATTTTGTTGCCACACATGTCTGTCCCACACAGATTTAAAATGTCTAACAAGTTTGTTGGTGAAATGTTCTCAGTCAGTTTCTCTAAACTCCAGGGGTAAGGAATGCACCCCCACCACCTCCTTGTCTCCTCTGTCTCATTCCTGTTCTCCTCTTCTCCCTACCTCTCCCCTTCCCTTGCTCTGATTGATCTTTAATGAGCCCTCTCTCTCTCTCTCTCTCTCTTGTTCTCCCTGTAGTCTGTCTATAGCTGGGCTCACAGGGGAGTAGGGGAGGTTTTATTGGTCTGCAGGGGAGGCAGGGTTGGTTAGTGTGGTGGGGAGTGGGGGGGGTCTGGGCTGGAGGAATCCAAACGCAGGATAATGAACCCAAATGGATCCCAGATGGCAGGCTGTCAGTGACGTGAGGAGAGTGACAAGCTCCAAATGGGAACCAGACGTGCTTATGGAGGCTTTGAACTCGGGCGGCAGCAGAGATGCCTGCGTTAGCTCCCTCGCTAGCTAGTGGCTCTGCTCAGCTCTGTGCTGTGCTGGTTGACTCTCTTAACAGAGAGAGGTGGCTGACGCCAGTCCAGAAAACAACAGGAGGCCCCTGCAGCTCGACCTCAACCCTGCTCTCTTCACTGTAATTAACAGCCAGACAGGGCTGTTTGTGGAGTAAATATTGTCGAGGTGTTGTTGGAATGCTGTTGTTCCTCCCTGCAGGACGGTGGTGATGCCCATAGCTCAGGAGTTCTCCCCTGACGTGATCCTGGTCTCCTCAGGGTTCGATGCAGCAGAGGGACATCCTGCACCTCTAGGGGGTTACAAGGTCACCGGCAAATGTAAGCAAGGCTTTCCTCAAACAGTACACGTTAGACCATGAGCTAGCTTGTACAGTGGTTTCAGAGCTTTGCTGGTTAGTTCTTGATAAATAGAAGGTAAGACATTTATAAGCCTTGACCTCGTACACACTGACCTGGTTGCATCACTGTTGTAAATGTGTGTCTTTATTGATTTATATGAATCTGTGCTGTAAATGTCATTAAGATTGGTACAGGCACTGTAGTACAATACTTCACAAAGTATTCATACTCATTGGCTTATTCCACATTTCATTTTTTTTACAGCCTGAATTCAAAATGGATTACATAGATTTTTTTTTTATCTCACCTATCTACACAACATACCACATAATGACAAAGTGAAAACATGTTTATAGACATTTTTGCAAATGTATTGAAAATGAAATACAGATGTCTCATAAGTATTCACACCCCTGAGTCAATACATGTTAGAATCACCTTTGGCAGTGATTACAGCTGTCTTTCTGGGTAAGTTTCTAAGAGCTTTGTACACCTGGATTGTACAGTATAAAAAAAAAAATCTTCAAGCTCTGTCAAGTGTTGTTTTTTCATGTCTTGCCATAGATTTTCAAGGCGATGTTAGTCTAAAATGTAACTAGGCCACTCAGGAACATAACATATCCTCTTGGTAAGCAACTCCTTGTGTTTTAGGTTATTGTCCTGCTGAAAGGTGAATTTGTCTCCCAGTGTCTATTGGAAAACAGATTGAACCAGGTTTTCCTTTAGGATTGTGCCTGTGCTTAGCTCTATTCCGTTTCTTTTTATCCTGAAAAACTCCCTAGACCTTGCTGATGACAAACATACCTATAACATGATGCAGCCACCACCATTCTTGAAAATATGAAGAGTGGTACTTAGTGATGTGTTGTGTTGGATTTTCCCCAAACGTAACGCTTCGTATTCAGGACATACAGGTCATTTCTTTCCCACAATTTGTGCAGTTTTACTTTAGTGCCTTATTGCAAACAGGATGCATGTTTTGGAATATTCGTATTCTGTACAGGCTTCCTTATTTTCACTCTGTCATTTAGGTTCGTATTCTACAGTAATTGAAATGTTGTTGATCCTTAGTTTTCTCCTATCACAGCCATTAAACTCTAATTGTTTTAAAGTCACCATTGACATCATGGTGAAATCCCTGAGCGGTTTCCTTCCCCTCTTGAAATTGAGTTAGGAAGGATGCCTCATTATTGTTATTTTATTGTTACTTTTTAAATGTTTTACTTTAGTTTATTTAGTAAATATTTTATGTTGTATTCGGCGCATGTACATTTACTTTGATTATATTGTTCTATTTGTATCTTTGTAGTAAATGGGTGTATTGATACAGCATCTAACGTGTAATTAATAACTTCGTTATGCTCCAAGAGATATTCAATGTCTGCTTTTTGTATTTTTACCCATCTACCCATCTTTGCGAGGCATTGGAAAACCTCCCTGGTATTTGTGGTTGAATCTGTGTTTGAAATTCAACGCTCTTCTGAGGGACCTTACAAATAGCTGTATGTGTGGGGTACAGAGAGGAGGTAATCATGTTAAACACTATTATTGCACACAGTGAGTCCATTAAATGTATTATGTGGCTTGTTAAGCAAATATCTACCCCTGAACGTGTTTATGCTTACCATAACAAAGGGGTTGAATACATATTGACTCAAGGCATTTCAGGTTTTCATTTTAATTAGTATAAAACTCCACTTTGACATTATGGGGTGTTGTGTGTAGGCCAGTGACACAAAATCTCAATATAATCCATTTTAAATTCAGGCTGTAACACAACAACATGTGAAAGAAGTCAAGGGGTGTGAATACGTTCTGAAGGTACTGTATATGGCCATGTTGTCAGTCTAGAAAAGGAGTTGGCACACATGCCTCATTGAACATGATTTAGGCTAGTTTATTGACTGTGTAGTTGTTGATGTGTCCATCAGGTTTTGGGTTCCTGACCCGGCAGCTGATGGGTCTGGCTGGAGGCCGGGTGATCATGGCCCTGGAGGGAGGTCACGACCTCACGGCCATCTGCGACGCCTCCGAGGCCTGCGTCAGCGCTCTCCTGGGCATTGAGGTGAGAGACTGGTTTAAGGTGCATTAAAGCAGTATATGAACTACTTTTAAACCCCATTTTTTCCTTATCTATCTACACACAATAGCCCATAATTACAAAGCGAAAACAGGGTTTTAGAAATACCTTATTTAAATAAGTATTCAGACCCTTTGCGATGAGACTCAAAAATGAGCTCAGGGGCATCCTGTTTCCATTGATCATCCTTGAGATGTTTCTATAACTTGATTGGAGTCCACCTGTGGTAAAATCAATGAATTGGCACATGACAGCCTGCTTGAAGTTTGCCAAAAGGCACATAAAGGACTCTGACCATGAGAAACAAGATTTTCTGGTCTGATGAAACCAAGATTGAACTCTTTGGCCTGAATGCCAAGCATCACGTCTGGAGGAAACCTGACACCATCCCTACGGTGAAGCATGGTGGTGGCAGCATCATGCTGTGGGGATGTTTTTCAGCGCAGTGACTGGGAGACTAGTCAGGATTCAGGGAAAGATGAACAGAGCAAAGTATAGAGAGATCCTTGATGGAAACCTGCTCCAGACCGCTCAGGACCTCAGACTGGGGCAAAGTCTGTAAATGTCCTTGAGTGACCCAGCCAGAGCCCGGACGTGAACCCGATCAAATATCTCTAGAGAGACCTGATAATAGTTGTGCAGCGACGCTCCCCATCCAACCTGACAGAGCTTGAGGGGATCTGCAGAGAAGAATGGGAGAAACTCCCTAGATACAGGTGTGCCAAGCTTGTAGCATCATACCCAAAAAGACTTGAGGCTGTAATCGCTGCCAATGGTGCTTCAACAAAGTACTGAGTAAAGGGTCTGAATACTTATGTAAATATGTTTCAGTTATTTATTTATTTTTGTGCAAAAAAAAAGTTTTTTGCTTTGTCATTATGGGGTATTGTGTGTAGATTAATGAGGAATAAAAATACTTTAATACATTTTAGAATGAGTCTGTAACATAACATAATGTGGAAAAAGTCAAGGGGTCTGAATACTTTCCAAATGCACTGTAAATAAGAGGAAAGATATTGAGGGCTGGAAAGGAGGATGTTGTTGATTAGTGGCCTGATGGTTTCCTCTCCCACTATTGTCCATACAGGAGCCTCTGTCAGAGGAGGTGCTGCTGCAGAAGCCCAATGCTAACAGTGTTTGCTCGCTACAGAGAGTCATACAGATACATGGTGGGTAAACAGTCATTCTACTCCTTATGTCTCTTTCTCATACAGTACACCACTGTCCCTATTTTCCCTCTGTCTCTCTATTCTATTTTTGTCTATCCCTTTATTCTGGTCTGATCCTAATTATTGTGAAATGTAGACTTCCTGAGTACACAGAATGATTTAATACATTAGGCTACAAGGCTATTAACGATATTGATCTTTCGCCATATGGGCCCATACAGTATGAAGGACTAGCTTTTATATCAGTTGGACGATTCAACCTTCTGACTGCAGCCAAAGTGCTCACTGCTCATTCAAGTGTGTGTGCTTACTGGCTCTGGTTTAGGCAAAATAAACACACAGAATAAACACACATAATGTAGGGCAGAGTGGGGTAAGTTGAGCCATGTTTTACATTCAGCTTCACTGCGTCAAGGGAAATATAGTATTCTTTTAACAAAGATATCTACATATATTTCAAGATGTTGTGTATACAGTGGCTTGCGAAAGTATTCACCCCCCTTGGCATTCTTCCTATTTTGTTGCCTTTTAACCTGGAATTAAAATAGATTTTTGGGGGGGTTGTATCATTTGATTTACACAGCATGCCTACCACTTAAAACATGCAAAATATTTTTTATTCTGAAACAAACAAGAAATAAGACTGAAAACTTGAGCATGCATAACTATTCACCCCCCAATGTCAATCATTTGTAGAGCCACCTTTTGCAGCAATTACAGCTACAAGTCTCTTGGGGTATGTCCCTATAAGCTTGGCACATCTAGCCAATCTAAGGATTTTTGCCCATTCTTCAAGGCAAAACTGCTCCAGTTCCTTGAAGTTTGATGGGTTCCGCTTGTGTACAGCAATCTTTAAGTCATACCACAGATTCTCAATTGGATTGAGGTCTGGGCTATGACTAGGCCATTCCAAGACATTTAGATGTTTCTCCTTAAACCACTCAAGTGTTGCTTTAGTAGTATGCTTAGGGTCATTGTCCTGCTGGAAGGTGAACCTCCATTTCAGTCTCAAATCTCTGGAAGATGGAATTTCCCTGTATTTCCCTCTAGAATTTCCCTCTAGAATTTCCCTGTATTTAGCGCCATCCAACATTCCTTCAATTCTGACCAGTTTCCCAGTTCCTGCCGACGAAAAACATCCCCACAGCTTGATGCTGCCACCACCATGCTTCACTGTGGGTATGGTGTTCTCGGGGTGACGAGAGGTGTTGGGTTTGCGCCAAACATGTTTGCTTATTTTTTTTTCTTTAAGCAATGGATTTTTTCTGTCCATTCTTCTGTATAGCCCAGCTCTGTAGAGTGTACGGCTTAAAGTGGTCCTATGGACAGATACTCCAATCTCCGCTGTGGAGCTTTGCATCTCCTTCAGGGTTATCTTTGGTCTCTTTGTTGCCTCTCTGATTAATGCCCTCCTTGCCTGGTCTGTGGGTTTTGGTGGGTGGCCCTCTCTTGGCAGGTTTGTTGTGGTGCCATATTCTTTCAATTTTTTAATAATGGATTTAATGGTTCTCCGTGGGATGTTCAAAGATTCTGATATTTTTTATAAGCCATCCCTGATCTGTACTTCTCCACTGACGTGTTTGGAGAGCTCCTTGGTCTTCATGGTGCCGCTTGCTTGGTGGTGTCCCTTGCTTAATAGTGTTGCAGACTCTGGGGCCTTTCAGACCAGGTGTATATATACTGAGATCATGTGACACACAGGTTTACTTTAACTAACTAATGATGTGACTTCTGAAGGTAATTGGTTGCACCAGATCTTATTTTGGGGCTTCATAGGGGGTGAATACATAGGCACCCAGCACTTTTCCCTTTTTTTGTTGTTGTAGTTGATTTTCCTTAAACAAGTAATTTTTTTAATTTCACTTCACCAATTTGGACTATTTTGTGTATGTGGATTACATGAAATCCAAATAAAAATCCATTAAATTACAGGTTGTAATGCAACAAAATAGGAGAAACGCCAAGGGGGATGAATACTTTTGAAAGGCACTGTCTGAATATATGTAAAAAAATATATAGTTTTGAAAACATATCTTGTCCCAAAAAAGTGGTCTCTTGACATGCCTTACATATGGGGTAAGTTAAGCCCCTACTGAATGAAATATTACCGCTACCTTTTAAAACCATGTCTATCTTTATTTCCCAAACACAGATCAATCACTTTACATTTTTTAAATAATTTTAAGCATGGCTTAACACCCAACAAACACTTTGTACTTTCTTTAACACTTTTAACATAGGCCATGTTGTTACCTGATAACCCAGCGATAATGCCTTGCATTAGAAAACACTTCAATTTGCTCAACTTACTCCAATGGCCATTGGCTCAATTACCCCACTCTCTCCTACTGTATAGCCCAAAATATTCTCTGTCTGTTTTTCAGGTCAGTATTGGCAGTCCCTGAAGACATTCAGTAGCTCCGTGGGACTGTCCTTCCTGGGTGCTCAGAGAAGAGACTGTGAGGAGACTGATGCGGTCAATGCTCTGGCCTCTCTCTCTGTGGGGGTCCTGACCAGCAAGAGGTACGACAGGAGCACATGTACCCAAACACTACTAAACGCTCTCAAACACTCCTTAACACTCTCAGAGTAAAGGGCAGACTCCCCTGTACAGTACTATACAAATATGATGCTTTTCCTAACCATCTTCTCTATGTGTTTGCCCCCCAGCCTCCCCGACGAGCCTATGGAGCATGACGACAATTCCATGTGAAAGATGCTGACTGTTGACCTCAGAGACCTCTCCTTCAGGACGTCCCAATAGCCGTGGAGATCCTGCCCTGTCACACGACGAGGGGGAAGAGTGTAGACTGTGGAACTCTGCCTTAACCAATGAGACCTTAAAGCCACACAGTGCCTCAAAGACCACCGTCCATTCTCCTAAGACTGTATGCAGTGCAACTTAACACAGCAAAGAGTGAACTCAACACAGTGGAACTAATGTAGCCTGCTCAGCCACACCAAAGACCTGTCAGTGTATATGTGAGGTAAAAGATGTTCTCTCAAACAGCTGATTATTTGACTCTGTCCGTGGTCTAGCCCTAGCTAGACAGAGTCATTTTTATTGTGTGTATTCAGAAGGACACGTCCATACCAGCCGTGTGCCGTCATATTGACCACTCTTTGGCCTTTAAAACAACTACAGACCTAAAGGTCTGATGGAGGCACTTACAGTAAAGAAATACTTCCCATCCACAGTCTTATTTCCCCAGTGTCTGTGAATAATACAGGCCATAGAGACGAAAGGAAGATGTGGCCCTGAAGGAGGGACTTCTTAGCACCAGGTCTGTGGGTGTCTGTTGTTGTGTCAGTGAGCAGAGCAGAACCCAGTCAGTCTGAGGAAGGCCCTGGACGGACAGAGGGAGAGAGCGATAGCCTGGAGGGGACCGGCCAGCACCTGGCAACTGTTGAATGGCTCAGTCGGTCCTCGATGATGTCATTAATAGTTTAACCACTAAAAAAAAAAAAAAAAAATAAGAAGAAAATGAAGATAAGGATGACTGTGGTTTTATCTGTTGTTTTTGTTTTTGCACTGTGCATTCCATAATGTGAACCGTTGAAAATTCCAAACCTCTGGGAAACTCAAGTTCTAGATTATTTAATTATCTGTTAAACTTTGAAGATTGGAAGATATTGTTGTCCTCTAAAATCCACTCACATTCTAAAAAAAAGACTTATGCATTCTACATTTCTACCGGCATGTATAAACATTGAGTATTCATACGAAGTGCATTTTCAAAAAAAATCCTGTTTGGCCAGATTGTATTATGAATACTTTCCACTGCTGTTCATAGACAAGTGTCTTTATATATTGTTGGCAGGGACACACACACTCAGAAAGGCATGGTAGACATGCACGCTATTTCCCTTTATGTCTTACCACTGACATGATGAGGACCAAAATTATACCTCCTGTCTCGAGGATATATAGTATACAAACAGGATGAACAGGAACAATCAAACCAATGAATCTTATGAAGAGCTGAAGACCTACCACTGTTTGGAAGGGAATACTAGTTATATGTTCATTCCTATGCCATTGTATTGTTTATGATGCTAGTCAAAGGCTCTAATGCACTTCATGGAGATCTCCCAAAGAAACCGCTCTTCAACATGCAGTGGGACTGTATTACTGCAGATGGACCAGTGTGGTTACGGTGTTACTGTACGTTGATGTTTGTTTTTGCAGGACCAGACTTTTGACCTGTGGATAGACATTTACTGTGTACATTCATTTGACAGTTCAGTTCCCTTGATATTATCCATGGACAGTAATATCAAGCAGAGTTGAATAACAGTTAAACTGAGTGTATTATTTTTTGTGAAAACCTTCTTTATGGTGTTTCTCTGTTTGTTTCGTGGACCAACCAAAATACTATTACTGTTAGCACTATGGAGGTCAGTGGCGGTCGGTGCCATTTAAAATGAGGGAGGACGATTTATTTTTTTATGAGCATGGCCTTATTTCTATTACAGCGTATTGGATGACTGTCATTCCTTTTCCATTCACACAGTTCACTGTAACAGCGATAGGTTTAGGCTACTTCATGATACTCAAATGTTACCTATACCCATCATGTTGCTACAACCTAACCTATGAATGAAAGTTTACAACGTAGGTGCACACAGGTCGAGAGAAGCATTTGAGGTGACAGACCGTGACACATGGACACACAGTGACACATTCAATATCACCTTGCACACTCTTGCCTGCATCTAGGGTGTAATCATTAGTCTAACAGTTGCAAACAAGTTTCTATTGGACAAATTCAGGTATGTTTATCCCCATTTCGTTCTGTTTGCTTCCGTTTAAGAAACGTTTTACAGCAGAATGAATACACCCCTGATCACGCGTAAATACAGTTCACTTTCATAGTAGCCATGTTGTATTCCTTCTCGCTTCTATGCGCTCTCCTCCTCTCACCTTTCGCTTGTGGACTTCAATGCACAACACATCAGCTGAATGTGACCGGGCAAAAAAAAACTTTATCATAACCGCTACACACAGCCTACATCGCTGTCATCATATTAGCTAAAGTAACGTCATAGTCAACGTCAGCTAATATAACTAATACGTCAGTAAACCCAGTTTAGCACCTGCACCGGCGGGCCCCGGGGGAAATACATTTGTAAAACCAAAATCTTACCTTGAC
The DNA here is from genome assembly GCF_013265735.2 of Oncorhynchus mykiss. Taxonomy (NCBI): domain Eukaryota; kingdom Metazoa; phylum Chordata; class Actinopteri; order Salmoniformes; family Salmonidae; genus Oncorhynchus; species Oncorhynchus mykiss. Next base: position 50,312,229 of record NC_048580.1, read on the forward strand.
TTGGAAGAGTTCCAGTGTTTTGTTGGATAGTCATAGCCAGCTAGCTAACATAGCATCCCTCTGTCAGAGAAGAGTATTTAAGCAGGCTAAACTAGATAGCTGCATAGGCTAGCTAAGTAAGTGAAAGTGAAAAAAATGACTCTCTTGCTTCTCCTATATTTTGGAAGAAATTAATTTGTTCAAAACTGTTCAACTAGTGTCTTTCTCTCTTTGAGTTAACTACTCGCCACATGTTATGCACTGCAGTGCTAGCTAGCTGTAGCTTATGCGTTCACTACTAAATTAATTCTCTGATCCTTTGTTTGGGTGGACATGTCAGTTCATGCTGCAAGAGCTCAGATAGGTTGGAGGACAAGTCAATGTACCCAGAGGAGGATGGACCATGGTGCTACACCATGGTGCTACCCTACAGAGTGCTGTTGAGGCTACTGTAGACATTCATTGCAAAACAGTGTGTTTTAATTCATTATTTGGTGACGTGAATAGTATAGTTTTATATAATTCATTCAATTGTATGATATTCACTGAGGATGGTCCTCCCCTTCCTCCTCTGAGGAGCCTCCACTGATGGAGATGTGGCTTTACTATGATGGTGCATACTTCTCCCTTAGGCCTTGTGTAGGAAGTCTCTCTTGTACTCCAGTTGTATGTATGATGCAGTACTTGACATCATGCTGATTATAGATTTTCAGATATACTGTATCTGTAGTTTGTTAACATGTCCTGAGACCTTTTTTGTGTGTTCATGATGTCCAGTGTAGATTGTTTTTGTTTTGAATTGAAATGTGTAGCACATTCCACTGTTTCATTTTCTATATTCATTCTGGGGTTATGTAGTTTGTCTTATTAATGAGCATTTCATCTAGATTGCACTTGTTTTTAGAGGTTCTTCAGTGGATGAAAAAAAAAACTCCATCAAATTGAGAAATTTACATTTGTTTTCAGATTCACAATATTATTTTGTGTATGACCCCATACTTCTATGGAATGTGGCTAAATGTCTAAATGTATCATGAGCTCTCTATTAATGTGTATTACTGTGTTTTCTCTGTTGAAAATCAAAGAGAAGAGTGAGAGAGAGCATCCACTTCTGACTAACCACTGCAGAAAGAAGGCATTTACAAGGCATATTTTTTCAGGAACATACTCTCTCTGCTGGTGCGCCAGTACAGGGGCATGTACGCTGGTGATACACGTCAGTCTTGTCTTAACTAAACATTTTTCTCTAACCATAGGTTTATCTTCTCCCCTAGTTGTCGTTGAGAGAGAGATAACGATAACCATGCTAACAAGTCTTATAGTCATTTCTTACTATACTCTGTACCAACCACTGTGGATGGCTACAGATGTAGGATTGTAATTTGATCACCCTGTTGCCGGAGAACTTTCCTGAAATGCAGGAAATTTAAACCTTGTAGTGTATTTGAGGTCTAAAAAAAAAGTCCACTTTAAAAAAAATAAAAAAAAAACATATCAATCTCTACAATACTGTCCATTAATTATAATACACATAATTCACTTTTCCTGTTTGCTGCAGGACTACTTTTGTACTGTAGCAAACTGGGTCAAATAAAATCCAAATCTGTATATGTGTGTATGAGGCCATTGCCAGTTTTCAATATTCATTATTGTTTGTACTAACTATTTGTTTTGGGGTGGTTGTTTTCAAGACTCTGGGCAATGTTTGCCTGTAAGATCCCCTCAAAGACTTGTATAAAAAGAAATAGAAGTAACCACCATTATTCATATTCTCGTAGAACGGTGCCTGTGCTCTCTGCCTCGTAGTACACCAGTGGGTATCTGTTGTCTAAGAAGTAATGTTAGACAAAGTGTGTTGGATACTGTACATGACCTCTCCTGTAAAGACTTCCAGGGGCCTATGGGCAACACTCTTATTGTCTTAGTGACAAGTGGGCCACTCCTCTTGATTTCCTTTAATATTGTCATTTTTATGCTCTCTTTCTTAAAGTCACTGTAAATAGATACTCACGACCAAAAGAGATCACACATGTGCCTTGAGTCAAGTATTGGTAGAATTCACTAACTGGAGGTAAGAATAACAGTCTTTTTTTCATACTTTTTATTTACCTTGTGTTAATTTTTTCCTACATATTTCCTATATATGTATAGAAAGGATGTCTATTTTGTACTGTTTTTCTCTTAATTAAATTTTGTAATGGTCATTTTTGTGTGTACAGAATTGTTGTTGTGACAACATGTTGGATATACGGTGTACTTTCCTGGTCCACTAATACATGTATCCACATGTGCTTCTGTGGTTGGGCATATCATAGGATTTCTTTCCAACCAGACAACCAATAAATATTTTAGAGGCCTTATTTCCCCCAAAAGAACAACAGCTTTATGGGCAATTATACCCTGGTCTGCCTGAGCAGACACTTGGCCCTCATTAAGGAAGTCTGTGCTATAGAGTACTAATTTATGCTGACAGGATAACACGTGGATCATCTGCTAACCCAGGTACTTTAACACACAAACTCAAAGAAGGATAACCGCTGTATTTCTTATGCATTTGGCGTTTAGAAATGTTATTGTGTCATCATCCATCTCCAAATGTTTGGCCATTCATTTTGGGTGCTGATGGTGGACTTGTCCATTCTGGTGTAGTCGCAGTATGCTTTAAGGTGAGATTGGTAATAAGATGGGGCTGAGAAATATGCTTCAAAGATGCTCAAGTACTCATTTTATTATCTTACACCAACTGATTCCCTTTTAATGAGGAATTGTATGTTGGTTTACAAACAGTTCTGTACTACATGTACAATAGGAATATTCCCATGAATAACTGCAACTTACATTTGTTTACCAAATTGTTTCCAAGTCACAAGTTGCAATTTCCAGGTCCTAAAACTCTATAGTTGTCCCTCTTCTAGACCTGCTAGTAGCTCTGAATCATTGTCCCATAGATTCTGTGTGGGCTCGAGGAAGCTGAGTCTCTCTACAGTACCTCTCCAGAGTGAGGGCAGGCTCATATCTTTGATTTAGTTGGTCCAGAGGTGTAGTTCCAAACCAGTAAACAAAGGGATTGCAGACCAACAGGTGGAGGCTTCTCAGTCGCCTTGGTACGGTGCTGGGGAGACAGACACAAGATTCTGTAAGTGCTACGTGCTTCAAACATTCTGCAAGTGTTACGTCATGAAAAATATGCCATTTACTTTTGTGTTGAAGAAAGCACAAATGATTAGTCCATGATGCCTAACAAAATCCCTCTACTCTCTAACAGTTAAACTGGTTCAACTCCCAGGGGAAAAAGTCATGGGCATAAAAACTCCCTTTAGTATTAAGCTGTTTATGTCCATTTTCCCTGCCCCTGTTTTGTTTGGAGGTCAGTGCTGGGTGTTTTGTTGACCATGTCCTTGTAAAATGTGGTATCTCTATTAAATGTAACTGGATAATATCAATAAACATGCATATAAAAGACAAAAGTAACCTCAAATATAAGTATAAACTTAGAACAGACGGTCAATCGAAAGCCAAAGTGTGTGGCAATAAGTTTAGCGACGAGACCAACGCAGGCTAAAACACCCATGTGTATTTGATCTCCTTAATTAATAAGGAAGCCATCTGACAGCGGTGCAACAACTGGTGAGCTATAGCGGCCATCTTGAAAGACACGGATAAACATTGATGCCTAAAAAATGTATGTGGCATACAAACACACATAACAAAGCAACCACACGGAACAGCAGGGAGAACATGTGCATACTGTATTCACATGTATATGAATACAAAGATGAACAGAAAGAGCTCAGCAGACTAACTGGAGAATACTGCAGGACCCTAACGAGAAAGGAGCGAAGAATGTCTTCCTTCAAAGTCAGCTTGAAGACTGAACCATAACAATGACCATCCCAACAAACACTGTCTGAGAATGCATTTCTCATATCTAGCCGCCTATACAGGCCACTTTCATTTCACATGGTATTAAGTAAGCGATTTAAAGGGTATGTAGCTTTCATTCACCTCAAACGCAATATCTAGAGGACAGTATTATTTGTGAATGTCACAGAAAATAACTTGTCAACGTGGGCTAGGTTGTAGGAACTCACTGTGCTGAATGTACTATGAATATTACTTCCCTCAGAAGCATGGTAATGGTACATCTTGTGGACAGTTTAATGATATGTTCCGGGGTTTTTCCTGCATTGGGAATGAAGTGGGTAAAGCAGTGGTTTCAAATGGCAAAGGTCAAATGTGTGGCTACTGGTGAAGGGAGGCACAGCCACTGATGAGGCGTCTGACAGCCGTCTTCAACATGGATCGGTGGAACTGGACGAATCAATGACACCACTTTCATCAAACTCTGTGGTTTGTGGGAATGCAGTAAGACAGCCATCACTTCTCCCTTGATAGCTAACTGCTGCATGGTTTCTCACAACCAGTTAGTTCTTGACAAGGCTCAACAAAAACAATCTAATTTTCGTGCAACGTAGCAAGTTTAAGCCAAAATGAAAGGAAAGTATTTCAAAGGAAAGTTTTTGCACCAAAATAAATAAATGGAATTGTTTTTTTGTTGGAAAGTGAAACTTGTAATATTACTTTTTTCCACAAGAATTTGGCTTCTAATGTAGATTGTTATGAATAGATCAGTGTCTAGGAAATATATGAGACTATGGGATACAATGAGTTATGTATGAGGCTATGGGATACAATGAGTTATGTATGAGACTATGGGATACAATGAGTTATGTATGAGACTATGGGATACAATGAGACTATGGGATACAATGAGTTATGTATGAGACTATGGGATCCAATGAGTAATGTATGAGACTATGGGATACAATGAGACTATGGGATACAATGAGTTATGTATGAGACTATGGGATACAATGAGTAATGTATGAGACTATGGGATACAATGAGTTATGTATGAGACTATGGGATACAATGAGTTATGTATGAGACTATGGGATACAATGAGTTATGTATGAGACTATGGGATAATAACATCAAGTCTGTGAAGAAGTTGCATATGATTATGTTCATGATTTCTGGTCAAAATTAAATTTGTATGTGTGTAGATAATAAAAAGAAGATACCTAATGTAATGGAGCGATTTGTCAGAGTTCAACACTATTTGTTACAAAATGTATGAAATAACAGCTCTACATCCTCCTATTAGGTCCATAGTCCTGATGATAATCATGGGATACATCAAGCTACTATTTTATATACATGTTCAATATTAACTGATCTTGTAGAATAGTTATTGTATACCTTGAATGTAAAAAGAGAATTGTGGTAACCTAAGATGTGCTGTCCTATGACCCTCCCTTGTGATTCACTTACTTGGTAGTAGTTACTGCGTTTCATTCTGACAAATGTCCAGCATGGCATTCAATACTCTAATGAAACACCAGGTGTTGTCCTATGTTAATATCTGATCGCCTTCAGCAGATCAGTTCAATTAGTACTTCTTTGCATGCAATATAAAACAGTGAGATTTTGCTTTGGAAAGATAATATTGAGTATGTATTGTATGGTTTGTATCTCGGCAGTCGGTGTGCATACCTGGTGTAGAATGATAAGAGTTAGATGCTGTGAGGATGAGGGTCAGAGAGCAGGGGTCAGAGGTCATGGGAGATTGGCTGGGGCAGGAGAGGAGTGAGGGGGTGTTAGAGAGGTAGGTGACAGGGCTAGTGGGTAGCGGACATGGACCAGGCCCCCTCCATCCTCCACACCGAGAATGCATAGCTGAGTCTCTCGTGGGCTAGGTAGTTACAGCTGGCTAGCTTGGCATCCATCTCGTCGCTCTGCAGGACCTGGTAGAGGAAGTCAATGTAACGCGAGGCCAGCTTTAGGATCTGGATCTTGCTCAGCTTGTCTGAGGGGAGCGTGGGGATGATCTTACGCAGCGAGGCAAAGGCGTCGTTCAGGGACTGCGTCCTTTGGCGCTCCCGTACATTGGCGATCACCCGTTGGTGCTGAGGGTCCTCCAGGGGCTGGCCTGGGATGGGGAGAGGAGACAGGGAGGGCTGGGGACTCTTCTTAGGCCTCTTGGGTCCTGATGGGATCAGACTGGGAGGCCCTCCTGTCGATGACTTGTTGTCCTCTGTTGGCGATGAAATGTTGTCTTTCCTGGAGACACTCTTGCGCCCGCCGGCCCCTGGTGTTACCAGCACCACAGGGTATTTGATTGGAGCACAGTCTGGCTCCTCCTCGCTGGACACCACCCCTCCCTCAGGGTATTCACCACAGCTTGACGGATCCTCTCTCATGGCAGTCTATCTACCTAACCCTGTTTCTACAGCTACACTCTCCTTAAGGCCCTCTTATGTGCTATGCCCCCTTTAGTTTCTCTCTTTTCTGGCAAGCCTGTATATAGAAGTACCCGAAGTGATCTGTCAGGTCTGCTAGCAAGAGAAAGCGAATGGAAAAATAATCAATTCTCAGTATTGGAAATCCATATGTTGTCTACACCTAGGCATCACAACAATCTAATACTACTATCTGCTCGCTACATTCAGAACAGCAGTTGCATCTAGTATCCTAGATCAATGTAAGACAGCAGCCAACCTGCATCTGGCTTTTTAAAGAAGAAAGAGGATGGAACTTGTAAGTCCCACCCATCTGTTCCACAGATTGGCTCAGCTGGGTTCTAAGGCAGAGCCAGGCCAAGCATAACAGGAAGAGAATGCGTTTGGTGATTGGTAAGGGTAAAGGGCTGAGGCGGAGACAAAGGCACGTGGGTTGACCAATCAGATGGGGATATTCTGGCGTTTTTTTTCCTCGTAGAAGTTGTCCAAGTTTATAGGTTCCAGATTTCTTTCAAAACAAGTCGTTCCCCTCCCCTCCCCCACACCCTTTTTCCCTTCTAAAGTCTCCACAACTCAACACCATCATCAATTCTTTGGGATTTTGGAACGTAGGAAATACTTGAAAGTCAAAAGAGAGAGGCTTCAAAAGTGCTTCCCTTTACCGTTTTAAATCAAGTCAATACATGATATACTATAACTCCTCATCAGTGTGCCCAGTTTTCTTCGAATAATGAAAGATGTCAGTAGTTTTAGGTGGATATATACTATGGTACTAGGTTATTGTTATCTTTCGTCTGTAGCCTACATAACCGAATCATCTGCCCATACTCTGGATGAAGTATACAACAAAGGCACAGTTTCACTGGATTCAGTTCCACAGTTTCATTCGTTTTGTAAATCAGAACAAGCATCAGCGACAGTCTTTTCAGATTGGTTTTATTTTACTGGAGTCTTGGCGCAGTGTTCTGAGCAGTAGGCTAAAGGGGAAACTTGCATACCAGAGTAGCAGTGAAGTCTAATAGCAAAATTAGCTCAAGCAAAGGAAAGAATGAGAGGTTCTGAATCCAATGGGTGCCTTTGGGAACCTTTGTTTCATCCTCTGTGCCAGAACAAGAACACAGCCTTCAGTTCTACCACCATCAGTAGGTTCTCAAATATGGCACATATTCACAACAAAGAACAAAAACTATTGTTTGATTTTCAGTCCAAAACAGTTCAAAGAACGCCCTCCAACTTAAAAGTGCACTTAATATACATCAGGAATATTGAATTGTGTCGCACTACAGATGCAATGTTAAGACATTAAATCACTTGAGTGCATTTAGTATGAGGTTTGGGTTATTCTCTGAAGAAACTTCTTCTTGTCTAGATACTTACAATAAACAAACACCTACTACTGTCTAACCTATAAATACATCATTAACATGTGTCAGACTTCCACTGTCCAGCCCAGACGGGCGGTAAAGGCTGTGGATTTTTAATCATTCCATTGGTGTCATCAGGAAACTGACCTCCTGAATGTATACCCAACACTGGTCAATGTCTAAGCCTAGTATAAACAAACAACATTACCTTCAAAGGGTGTAGATGCACAGCATCTGGACAATTGGGTGTCATTGTTAGGAGGCAGAATGCATTCATTATGTTGTGTGTACCATTCAGGAATGTAAAGGTCCATTCCAAATGTAGCTCTTTAAACAAATCAGCTTGTGTGTCCTTTCCGGAGTCATCAAGACGCCTGTGAATGATCAAACTATTTATAAATCACAATCCCATTGAACACCCTCACCGTAAAAATAAATATCTCAGAGCTAATGGAATAATGGAAAATTGATACCAGGGTCGATATAAACACACATATACACAGCACATTTCTAGAGAGGGGCCAAGCGTGCTCACAATGGCTTGTGTTGTATGGAAGCCCCCCCCCCCCCCCCCCCCAGAGATAGCCGACGTCTGGAAAAGGGAAGAAATCTTACTTCTCCTGTTTGAACTGCACGCTCAAACGAGGACTTAGCCTAAATATTTCCACTGAGAGAGACGGCAAAATATATTATCCCGTGATGAGGTTATATACACACCCTGGCGCATATGCACACACACACATACACACCTACATGCCCTTACACACACACACACATGCACCACATGCATAGACAGACATGCACATATACACCAACATCCCAGTAACACAAACATTACTTCATCATTTGATGTATAGATGTGATGACAGGGCATGACTATACCTGATACCTTTATTCAATCAGAGAAACAGTGAATAATCTCCAGTTCAGGTATAAAAGGAGAGGTGTTTAAGAACAGGCAGATGTCGTCCTCTGGCTGGTTCTACCTCGCGTGTCACTATGTCATTGTCTCTGTAACATGGTGGAATGCCTGACAGGAAAAACAAGAAGGACCCACGCTCAGAGAAGAAAAAGGGAACGAACGAAGGAGAGAGGCAGGGAGAGAAAAGTCTCCCCAAACAGAACCAGATGGAGGGTGTAGGGCCCTCTTTGATCTCTACTCTGCCTGATTGATGTTGCACATTTCATTTCCTCGTCAGGGATGTGACATAATGTTTCGGCCACTATTTTCTCTTTTTTACTCTCTCTCTCTCTCTCTCTCTCTTTTCTTTGCGGTGGTCAACACACCAAACAATGAAAAGACATCAAAACTGTGACCATCAAAACCAAAAATGCTGGAAAAGACAACTTGACTGGAAATAGTTCTGAACCCACCAGTTCTGCTAAATCTACTTGTAAATGGACTGAAGCAGCTCACAGCTAGCGTATCAGAGTAAGACACAGTGGAACTGCTGTGAGTGAGGGAGCATGTCTATATTATAGCATGGCTGACATCCACAGGAATGTATCATGCTTTAGCTGTGACCTCAGTCTACATCGAATTCAACAAAAGAAATGAGCAGTCGTGAAGCAGAGATCTCCAAAGTGTAACCCACTAAGATTTAATAGAAGCTAACAAAGTGATGAATTGCACAAATTCTAACAGGGACACTATCCCCTCCCTCCTGTGACAGAGGCACTGTTCACCCCACTGCCCAAAGCTGTGGGACACCCCCACATCTGGCCTCCATTTCCTCCAGTAAAGAGACACTTCCTGTGGGCAGGCTTTGAGGGGGAAGGGGGCTGCACGTCTAAAGTTTGGGTATGCTGAGCGGGTGCAGCAGGGGCAGAGGTGATATAGATTGGACACAGGTCAGGGTCAGAGGGGTATCCACTAATGTTATGGTTAGAGCAGGAATGGGCACGGCTTGGATAACAGACAGTTGCAGTGAACAAGCTTTATTGTCTGTGTTTCTGAACTACTGAAATTTCATTGGCTCCTTAACATATCTAAAAGTTTCAAAATGACAGACAGTTAATTGCCTGCATTCTCGTGATACCTTAGGAAATGTAAATACATGTTTGATAGAAGTAGAAGCCTAAAAGGTAGTACTGTGTTAAGTGAACTACTGTATAGCAAACAGCATGTACAGTATCAGTATGTACAGGTAGTAAGAATAAAAGTGGTGTGTTCTTTATAATTGATGTTGCTTGAATATCTGTGGGATATGTTCCACATTTGAGGAACTTGAAGTTGGCTTTTGTAAAATCCCTCTTAATGTTAGAAAAAACATCTGTTTCTTTACTGTTCCAAGATGGGGGCTTTAGAATCCACTTTTATGGATAAAGTTAATAAACCAAAAAAATATGCAGGTCTTACTGATTCTTTCCAAGGATTTCCGACCAATCTCTTTCTCTCTCTCTCTCTCTCTCTCTCTGTCATTTTGGAGAAGGGGGCGCAATAAAATTAATAAAGAAAGTGGTGCCACTTCAAAGCCCAGCTTACTACCAGGAGTTTGGTACCTGTGGAGCCACTTCAAAGCCCAGCTTACTACCAGGAGTTTGGTACCTGTGGTGCCACTTCAAAAAAACGGCTTACTACCAGGAGTTTGGTACCTGTGGTGCCACTTCAAAGCCCGGCTTACTACCAGGAGTTTGGTACCTGTGGTGCCACTTCAAAGCCCAGCTTACTACCAGGAGTTTGGTACCTGTGGAGCCACTTCAAAGCCCAGCTTACTACCAGGAGTTTGGTACCTGTGGTGCCACTTCAAAGCCCGGCTTATTACCAGGAGCTTGGTACCTGTGGAGCCACTTCAAAGCCCGGCTTATTACCAGGAGTTTGGTACCTGTGGAGCCACTTCAAAGCCCAGCTTACTACCAGGAGTTTGGTACCTGTGGAGCCACTTCAAAGCCCAGCTTACTACCAGGAGTTTGGTACCTGTGGAGCCACTTCAAAGCCCAGCTTACTACCAGGAGTTTGGTACCTGTGGAGCCACTTCAAAGCCCAGCTTACTACCAGGAGTTTGGTACCTGTGGAGACACTTCAAAGCCCAGCTTATTACCAGGAGCTTGGTACCTGTGGAGCCACTTCAAAGCCCAGCTTATTACCAGGAGCTTGGTACCTGGGGAGCCACTTCAAAGCCCAGCTTATTACCAGGAGCTTGGTACCTGTGGAGACACTTCAAAGCCCAGCTTATTACCAGGAGTTTGGTACATGTGGTGCCATTGGAGTTTTAATATGCACTGCGAAATGGCACATGCCCTCGCAAATCAGGTTTTTCCTTTGTTCTTACAGTAAACTATCAGTCTCTTACTACCTAAATGACCATTTATAAATTACAACTCAACTCAATTACAACTGCCATTATAGCGGCGCACTATTCTCTTCAAACCACTGTAGCACAGTCAAAGTCAAGTCCCGGTCCAGACATCCAGCAGAGGACGCCAAAGTCCCTCTAACAGTGGATTAGGAGTGGATGGGTGGATGGATAGTGATCCTGGGATGTATTTTTGATACTCTCCCTGACATACTGTCAATATCCAAGATACAATGCATGAAAACTAGTCTGTTTATTGTTGTCATTTTGTGCAGAAACATTTCAACGGCACAATTCCATGATATGAATATACTAAAAAAGATAGGCCTAATGTTTAATTTGTTTCATCAGTCTGTTTGTTGTTTGTTATCTAGGCCATGTTTTTTGTAATGATGTATGTAATTTTTCACCAGGAGGGCCACCAGGAGGGCCACCAGGAGGGCCAACTGACAAGCCCCTGTATGTCATGTGTATATGACAAATAAACAAACTTGAACTTGCTGGACTTTTGACCTTTTTTTACTTCCCTGTTTAGTCTTGAACCCTGCACTGAATTTGAGGTTTGCTTATTTTTAGCATGCTAAATAAATAAACAAAAAATAGAGACCTCTTCTTATCGACCTCAATTAAACCTTGTAACCTCTGTACAAACATAAAACTAAACAAACATTTTTTAGAGTGAGGTGTTTACAGTAAACACAGTACGATGCTACACGTGTTTATACAGTATGTACAATACTGAGTTCCCCCATCTCACATTGCAGTTTCCTCAATGTGACGGAGGGGTTTCAATCATTGTGACTGAGTTATATTTTTTTAAAGACTTTTGGTTATTGGATTCAGAACACATTTTAATAACAATGTGTACTGGCAGCTTTCTGTCAAGGACTGCCCCTAATGGCAGGAATCTTGGGACAATAACCTCTCGGAATGTTGCTCAGCACACATTTCAACTTTGCTTTACCAGCAGATATCAAAGCTTACTTCCTTGACTTGCTCTCATTCCCTCTGTCTCTTCAGTGTGTGTAGAGTCCAGTGTGGAGAATTAAAGTGAATAAGGAAGGACCATGCCTCTGTCTAAACCAAAGGAGCTGTTAGAACATGAGCTCAGCTGCCCTATCTGCCTGCAGCTCTACACGGATCCTGTGTATCTGCCCTGTGGCCATAACTACTGCCTGGCCTGCATTCAGAAGGCTACAGATGTCAGCGGTGGAGAGAAGAGCCTGCCTCAATGCCCTGAGTGCAGAGAAGAGTACGGCGGTACAGAGACACTGCAAAGGAACTTCAAGCTCTGCGGCATCATAGAAGGCTACAAGGCCGTTGCGCCAGCAGACCACCTGAAGAGAGAGCCGCTGAAGGTGCGCTGTGACCACTGCCTGGACTTAGAGACACTGGCCATCAAGACCTGCCTAAAGTGTGAGGTGTCCCTGTGTGCCAGGCACCTGCAGCACCACACTGAGAGAGGGTCCTTCAGGACCCATGACTTGGTGGAGCCCCAGACTGAGCTGGGCCAGAGAGGTTGTGCCATCCACGGACGCCTGCTGGAGTACTTCTGCGCCAGCGACATGACCTCTCTCTGCGCCAACTGCTTCATTGAGGGCACCCACCAGAATCATGATGTCCTGACGTTCGAGGCAGCCGAGGAGGAAATGAGGCGGGCCCTGGAGATTCAGAGCAAGGCGGTGGCCAACAGGCTGCAGCTGACAGAGACCCTGCTACAGAGGGCTGCTGAGGACCAGGGCACCTCTGAGGCTGTGGGAAACAAGCTGCTGTCCAAGTCTGTGGATTTGATGGACAGCATGGCCGGCCTGGTGAGCAGGTACAAGGACAGGATGAGCCTGCTGCTGGAAAAGGAGAGAGGCCGTCAGAGGGAGAGCTGGCAGAGTGACCTGGGGCTTCTAGAAGAACAGAAGCAGCAGCTGATGGAGGCCCACCAGCGCACCACTGAGGCCCTCACAGAGACAGAGAAGTGTCTGTTCATCAACAGGTTCCTGCTAATTGAGCCCCAGCTCAGGGAGGTCGTGACGGGTACCGTGGCCAGAGTGCCCAACAAGGTCCCTCTGAACCCCAAACGGCTCCAGGCCAGCCTGAGGATGGAGGACTTCAGGGCAGAGATGGCTCGGCTCCTCCAGTCTCTCCACGTCCTGCTAAACCCTCTGGAGCTGACCTTTAACCTCAGCACAGCCCACACCAGCCTGCTGCTCTCCAACGACCTGCAGACAGTCAAGTACAGCGGTACCAAGCAGGCCTACGCTGATAACCCAGAGAGGTTCAGTACCGCACCCCAGGTCCTGTGCTCCCAGGGCTTCACCAGTGGGGAGCACATCTGGGTGGTGGAGGTGGGCGACCAGAGCATGTGGTCAGTGGGATTGTGCTACAAGAGCATGCCCAGGAAGGGTGACCACAGCCGGCTGGGGCATAACCCGGCCTCCTGGCGTCTGCAGTGGAAGAACAAGAAGCTGACGGCGTGCCATGCCTCCTCAAACGTGGCGCTGGCGGAGATGGCCAATCAGCCACTGAGGGTGGAGGTGGCTCTGGACTATGAGGGGGGAACACTGATCTTCCACAGCACCAAGGACCGTCGGGAACATCTGCACACGTTCAGGGCTGTGTTCAGAGAGGCTGTGTATCCTGCGTTCAGCATCCTCTCCACCAGAGAACAGTCCTGGATCACGCTACAGAGTGGAGTGTAACCCTCCCTCAGCCTACCACTTAATCCACCTGGGCTTGAAATGCCTTTGCTTCTGACTAACCAAAGAAATACCTTACTGATTATTATGATTATTACGGATAAATATATGGGTAAAATGGATAAATCTAAATCTCTGTTTGAAAACATCTATGAATATTCAAAAATGTGTTCCATGCTAGTCCTTTAGTTGCTCCTTTTTGTTGCACAGTACATCATCAGTCATTGTCAGTATAGATGTATCTTGTTATTCACAATGAAAGGAATGCCGGCTTCTGATTGAGTTTGGTGCATGGCTAAATTCAGTAAATAGCCATATCTATGTGGTGTTATGCTATTTAGGTGTTTTAGAGCTGATATAGTGCACAAATAATGTGCCATAGTACATGTGAATATCAGCTACTTTATTTCCAAATTTGACAGTTGTTGACAACATGTCAAGAAATGTGTGCGTTGTAATTTTATTTGAAAATCAGTCCACTTTGGAATCATAATGTACAGAATAAACAGTTATATTGCTGTTGTGCTTTGCTGATTTGTTGTCTTTGATTCAAGGCTTGTATTGCTGAATCTGCACAGTCCTTCGTTTGTTGTCAAAATTCCATGTCTTTGCATCCTACATGCACACAAACTTGTGCATTGGCCCAACAACCTACTTTCAGGAGCTAATACTATGAAATATTTAACCTGTATAAATAAAAATGAGCAACAGGATGTAGGTCCACAGTTCATTTTAGTTTAAGGCAATGTTCTGTTGTAACCAGACACCAAAGATCATTTTTTGGCAAAAGCTCTAAAACCTTGTGAATGGTATTCTCCGTCACTAAATACATCTTTATTGATGTGGTGGTATTGTGTTCCAATTATTGTTGATGCACTGTCTATTTAAGCAGATTATATTTGTGTACCTGTTTTTCAAATCACTACTGTAAGTCAAATAAATCACAGTGTGTGCTTATTTAATGAAAGTAATGTATGTCTCTGAGCCTCCTTTGGCTCTTGAAATGGTCAGTCTCATCATGTGGGCGTTAGGAAACACATTTGAAGATATTTACATACACAACCCTGATTGGTTGATAGGATGGTCTAAATAGTTCGACAGTTGTTTCAAAAGCTGTGCTCCCATAGTAGCCTGTTTTCTTTATTTAACTAGGCAAGTCAGTTAAGAACAAATTATTATTTACAATGGTGGCCTAGGAACAGTGGGTTAAACTGCCTTGTTCAGGGGCAGAACGACAGATTTTTACCTTGTCAGCTCGGGGATTCGATCTACTGGCCCAACGCTCTAATCTCTAGGACACCTGCCGCCTAGCTACTGTCTAGTTAGATAACATTCCACTCCTTGTACTGTGTCATATGCGAAAGTTGTTTAGCATGACAAGGAGTGGCAAGAAGGGGAATGATAGTGAAGCCGACTGCTACCCAGACTACTCCCATAGTGCCTCTTCAAGAACAATAGATGAACCTTGACAAACTGGTTTAAAAAAACATTTCTCACACTAACTTTCTAACTTTAATATATGACTTAATGCAGTCAAAAAATTATCTTTAGCAAAGGGACAGGTGATTGATTGTGCTAATGCGGCTACAATGTAGGGAACCTACCACAATAAAATCTGATTTGTTTTTAATCTATGGTTGACTAAATGTCCACATCCTCACTAATGATTTCCGAGAAGCAGAGCAGACATTCTCCTTATGATGGAGCAGTGATGACACGTGATATGACATTGCTTCTCTCTTCCCGACCAACCTGCTTATCCAGCCGTTCTTCTTCGTTGATATCATGGCGGTCTGCAAACAAAGGTTTCAGGTGCACGTCGCCACCTACTGTGCTGGAATGTACAATCAATCATGATCTGTCCAATTCTGTACTACCATTAAAAACATTTAAAAAATAAATCCCTATTAACTTATACCTCACCCTCCCCCTAAAAATAGGTGCTTTACTCAACACACATCTCTTACAGTGGGCCACGCATTCCTTGACATCCTTTTCCATAGATTCCCAGTAAAACCCCTGTCTCGTGAGCCACAATGTGCGCTGCTGACCCTGATGACCAGCATCATCATGAACTCCCTTCAACACAAGACCTCTCAAAGACACAGGTATGAAATACTGGAATATTTTCTTGTTACTCACTGGGTGTTTTGAGACACGATACAGAATCCCTAACCGTGTGGTGAGTTTTCCCCACTGTCTTAGAGTATGAACTGTTTCTTTAGCTTCAAGGACTCGCTCTCTCCTAGATGGGCGCCAGCCTCTATCTACAAAGAACATGACTCTGCTGATGACAGGATCCAGTGACTGGTTATCATACAGCTCCTTGTGCGTAAGGACAGGTCAAGGGCTCTGACCCATGGACATCAACTTCTCAAGATGCTGCACATGTGAAACAGCCCTCACTGTGACACCATCATCCCATCGGCGGTGGGCATGGAGGACAGCAGACACCTCTTCACAGGAAACCAACCCACTGACATCGTCCCCAGCTCTACTCAACTCACTCCCAGGAGCCATAGATGTTCTACAGCCAGACTCGGGCTGCTCACAGGAGAGGCGGAACATGTCTTGAATGTCATCCATTCGAAGACCTGGCTTCCTCCGGCATGACATCATGTGGAATTGTTGTCAGTCGGTGCAGAACTTTGGAGCGGACAAATGGCTCTCTGCTCAAAGCATCAGCAACGAGATTATTGGGCGCTGGTATGTACTGGATATCAAAATCAAGGGGTGCCAGCTTTGCAACCCATCTCTGCTCGCATGCATCAAGTCTCGGCTTTGTAAGAATATATTTGAGTGGATTGTTGTCGGTCCACACAGTAAACTTATGCCCTCGCAGCCAATGGCTGAATTTATCATGAATGGCCCATTTCATGGCTAGAAATTCCAGCCGGTGAGCAGGATACTTGGATTGTGAATGAGGCCTGGCCTATTCAAACTGGTCCTTGTGTGCAACTTTATTCATAATCTAGGGGAACAACATCACACTGCTACATGTACACTTGATATTAATATCAAGAACCCTAATGGCTAAGAAAAGGGAGCTAGTAAAGGTAGAGGAGCTACAGTAGATAAGGATGAAAGAGGAATGGAAAGGAGGAAAGGGAGATGGCAAAGGAAGGAAGAAAGGGTGCTAGGATATGAGGAAAGGAAATTATGCAAGGGAACAGGAAAGGAGAAAAGGAAGCACAGAAAGGATAGGAGGAAAGGAAATGAAGAAAGGAAGCTAGGAAAATGAATAGTAGAGGTGTCACGTTCTGACCTTAGTTCCTTTGTTTTTGTCTTTGTTTTAGTATGGTCAGGGCGTGAGTTGGGGTGGGCAGTCTATGTTTGTTTTTCTGTGTTGGTTTTTGAGTTCGGCCTAGTATGGTTCTCAATCAGAGGCAGCTGTCAATTGTTGTCCCTGATTGAGAATCATACTTAGGTAGCCTGGGTTTCACTTTTGGTTTGTGGGTATTTGTTTCCGTGTGAGTGTTTGGGCCACACGGTACTGTTAAGTTTTGTTCACATCGTTTATTGTTTTGTTCCAGTGTTCAGTTTGTTTATTAAAAAGACATGAACACTTACCACGCTGCACCTTGGTCCTCCTCTCTATCTCCAGACGACATCCGTTACAAGAGGAAAGGGAGTTAAAAACAAAACGGAACATTGCATCTTGTAACATTGTGGCAATATTTTGATATTGATCTGCTGTCACATTGTGTCGAAATATCACAAAATAATGTACTGTATGTGATAAAATCAAGTTCAACTTTGACTCTGCAATTCTTTGGGTTTTTCGGGCAAGGATAGATTGGCCAATATCGTCAACTATACCGCCAAGTTATAAAGAGTTTAAGTGTCTTATAGGCTGTTAGTAGAAGTCTAATTAATGTATAGATTGTTTATAAATCAGTTAGGCTAAACAGTTATAACACATTCTGAAAAATGATGTGACGTGTAACTACTTATAAGCCCTTGTCACGAATACTACCGAAGGTGGCTCCCCTTCCTGCTCGGGTGGCGCTCGGCGCTCGTCGTCGCCGGTCTATTAGCTGCCACCGAAGGTGGCTCTCCTTCCTGCTCGGGTGGCGCTCGGCGGTCGTCGTCGCCGGTCTATTAGCTGCCACTGAAGGTGGCGCTCCTTCCTGCTCGGGTGGCGCTCGGCGGTCGTCGTCGCCGGTCTATTAGCTGCCACTGAAGGTGGCTCTCCTTCCTGCTCGGGTGGCGCTCGGCGGTCGTCGTCGCCGGTCTATTAGCTGCCACTGAAGGTGGCTCTCCTTCCTGCTCGGGTGGCGCTCGGCGGTTGTCGTCGCCGGTCTATTAGCTGCCACTGAAGGTGGCTCTCCTTCCTGCTCGGGTGGCGCTCGGCGGTCGTCGTCGCCGGTCTATTAGCTGCCACTGAAGATGGCTCTCCTTCCTGCTCGGGTGGCGCTCGGCGGTCGTCGTCGCCGGTCTATTAGATGCCACTGAAGGTGGCTCTCCTTCCTGCTCGGGTGGCGCTCGGCGGTCGTCGTCGCCGGTCTATTAGCTGCCACTGAAGGTGGCTCTCCTTCCTGCTCGGGTGGCGCTCGGCGGTCGTCGTCGCCGGTCTATTAGCTGCCACTGAAGGTGGCTCTCCTTCCTGCTCGGGTGGCGCTCGGCGGTCGTCGTCGCCGGTCTATTAGCTGCCACCGATCCCTTTTTCCTTTTCGATTGTTTTGGTCTAATTGTTTTCACCTGTTCCTTGTTGGGGTTTTGGGATGGGTGTTATTTAAGTTTGTTTAGCCCGCTGGTGTTTGTGCGGACTTGTTGTTATTGTACGTTAGTGGTGTATTGTTCATTTGGGGTTTTCGCTGTCCGGTATTTGTAACAGTGGTTTTGGGTTGTTGTTGTCACCCTATTTTGTACCTGTTACTGTTGCGGAGGACATTAAAGCGTTTTTCCCGTTTACCTTCTGCTCTCTGCGTCTGACTCCACACCCATCACTCTCCCGACGTAACAACCCTTTAGAAACACTTCATAAATTGTCAACAAGTAGAGGCCACTGATAAGTTGTTTATAGAGAAAAAAAACTTAGGGGCTCCTGGTTTTGGGAGCTAAGTTCGCCTCAAAACAAACCTATGTTGTGTTCAGAGGATGAAGGGTGCAGGTCCTGTCAACCAAGCAGCAGACTCACCACCACCCTCCACAGAAAGATACCTAGTAGGATGTACTGCACAGCATAATACTGTATAATAATATGCTGATAATTGTCCAATAATAACTATTTTGTGTGATTAATGTTGTTGTTTGCAGGTCCCCCTCCCTCTCTCCATCCACAGCCCAGTTCCATGACCGTAATGTTGGTTTAATCAGCCCCAAACATGCATTTTGCAGAGGAAACGAGCACTAGTGTATGCAAGTAAAACAAATTTGTTGGTATTAAGTGTACTATTTCTCACTTCACAGGTACTATAAGACAAGGTGTGTGAACATTATTCCTATCTGAATGTTAAGAATATGAACATGTTTTGGACGATGGTCTTGCATTGTGATTGTCTATCCTTTTGTCCATGCTCTATTCTGGTTGTTCACCACCCTCTGTTTCTGCACTCTTCCAGGTCATACATGTGGTATTTGCTGCCCCCTTGAGGAATGTTTGGACTAGCACAGTTTACACCGAAATGCATTGCTGTGGGGTGTGACAGTGGACATTGTTCCAGTGCTGCAGGTGATACTATAGGTTGAGTCATATTACAGTCTTGAAACACTAGATTGCGGATGAAATGCATTCTTTTGACTAAAAGACTGGAAAGACTAGAACCAGCTCACCTGCTTTTGCACTGTGATTTGACTATTAGATGTTCAATGGGGAAAAAAGGAATAGTTTCACCAATTTAAAACAAGAGTTCAGTTCATGTAACAAGGTTGCAGTGTTGGGAAGTAGTGTACTACATGTATTTCAACAAGTTATTTAACTACATTTTGCAGTAGATTGGTTTTATTGGTTATATATTTGTTTTATTCGCGCCAAAGTAAAGAAGCGAAAAACAAAAAAGTACAGCTAAGTTTTAAAAAGCACATTAATTATAATTGTACATAATATATGTTCAGTTAACAAGAAAAAACATGTTTGATTATGGAGGGGATTATCGGGTAGTTTGGTTCATCAAACTGAACCCCAGTCTTCACGTGAAGTTATTGAAGGATGATGAGGTGAAGATAAGAATTCCAGAGTATGGCACCTCTGTATCTGATAATTGATGTGAGGAGGGTGAAGGTTATTGCAGTCGTGTGTTATATAGATGGATTTCAGAATTAACAATCCATTGAAGGATTTAGGTAAACTGTCTGGGAGGTATGAGTATTTGTAGATGACAGTGTATTATTGGTGTACATTAATGTAGTTTAATGTAGTGAATAGACAAGATACTGAGTTTCTTAAACAATGGTTCAGATGGAGCCAGGTAGAGGAGGTGGCTAGTCTTGCAAATGTATTTTGTATGATGAGTAATTTGTGTAGGTAGGAGGAATATGTACTGGCCCAGAGAATATTACAGTAAATGAGATATGGGTAAATTGTGCTATAGTATAGGGTTAGGACTCAAGCCTGGTGAACCAAACCACTCATCTTTCTGATACCAACAGATTTCATAACTTTGCTGCAGACAAAATGAATATGATCTTTCTGGGAAAGCTTTTCATCAGTTAGAACTCTGAGGAATATAGTGGATGGGACTTGTTTCATTTCATTCCCACCAATTGAGATTCTGTCAATTTTATTTACAATATTTCTTATTCTTATGAGTGAATACAATAAAGTTAGATTTTTTAACATTTTAAGATAATTTGTTTGTCTGGAACCATAACTGAGTTGGATTCATTAATTAGTGAATCAAAATTATTGTGTGATAAAATCTAATTGGTATCACATTGTCTAATTGGTAAACACATTGTTCTCTGTCATAAACATAACTAAATAACCAATTATATGTATAATCATGAAAACCGTAATAATGCAATTTAGAAAGTACTATTCTATGATCAACCGTGTCAAAAGCTTTGGATAAATCTAAAAAGATGCCAGGAGCGTATTCATTGTTGTTCAGGGCTTTAAAGATTTTATCCACAAGTTGCAAAATAAACATATCTGTGGAGTAGTTTTTACGAGAACGATGTTGGTGCTCATAAAGAAGACAGTGTTGATTTAAATATTTCAACATTCTCTTATACACTAACTTTTCTAGGATTTTAGAAAAACAAGTTACAGATATTTGTCACAACTTCCTCCGAAGTCGGTCCCTCCTTGTTTGGGCGACGTTCTTGTTTGGGCGACGTTCGTCGTCACCGGTCTTCTAGCCATCGCCGATCCACCTGTCATTTTCCATTTGTCTTGTCTTGTCTTCCCACACACCTAGTTTCAATTCCATCAATTACATGTTGTGTATTTAACCCTCTGTTCTCCACATGTCCTTGTCTGGTATTGTTTTTTTGTAAGTGCTTGTGCACGTTATGTCTGGGGTTTTGTCCCATTGTATGTTTTTTGTTCCTTAGTGATTTTTATCATTAAACTGCGCCGTTGTAACCCAGTCTTTGCTCTCCTGCGCCTGACTTCTCGCCTTACAACATTGGGCGATAATTCGGCCTGATTATAAACATTTTCCCATTAAACATCAATCAACATCTTAAAGCTCTCACAATTACTTTTGTTAAATATTCTACATTTAATGCTACTAATCATTCCCATCTGTTCATTTCCAGCTTCCAAAGAGAAGTGGAAAATTGGAAAGTGATCAGAAATGTCAGTATAACGCAAACCTGTATTAGCCACATCATTCAAAGAATTCATAAAGATATTATCAATAAGGGATACAGATGAACTGGTCAGTCTTGTGGTCTTATAGATGAGGGGATACAGATGAACTGGTCAGTCTTGTGGTCTTATAGATGAGGGGATACAGATGTACTGGTCAGTCTGTGGTCTAATAGATGAGGGGATACAGATGAACTGGTCAGTCTTGTGGTCTTATAGATGAGGAGATACAGATGTACTGGTCAGTCTGTGGTCTTATAGATGAGGGGATACAGATGAACTGGTCAGTCTTGTGGTCTTATAGATGAGGGGATACAGATGAACTGGTCAGTCTTGTGGTCTTATAGATGAGGGGATACAGATAGCTGGAGGTTAAAGTATTCAAAAGGTCAGATGTCAGAGTGGTTCTCACTTTTAAATACGTTTATGTTGGAATCACCCAATAGAAAACTAATTTTATCTTCATTATTAATTAAATCCAAGGTTGATGCAAGGATATCAATGAAACTACCAGTGTCAGAATTGGGTGGCCGATAGATGCATCCAATTACCGCTTTTTTTACCACCAAAACATTTCCAGGAGGGAATTTCTATGAAAAGAGATTTAACATCAATGTTATTAGACGTAAGTGAGAGGTCATCTCTTACAAATAATCCAAAACGTTTCTGAAGAAAAATGGACACTCCTCCTCACATTCTGGATGTTCTACAGTGGTGAACAGTATTATAAGGAGACATGTCATAAAGCATGCTTGTCTCTTCAGTCAAACATCTTTCTGAAAGGGCACAATGGAAAATTAATGACTGAGAGAAGACTGATAATGAACAAGTCGGTCATGATTTTTAGGAAGACTGCAACCGTTTAAGTGAAAGGTAGAAAATAAGCTTGTCTTGAAATGAGTTAAAACTGCTATACAGGTTTGTTAAATTGCTTAACATTATAGTCATCCCAAGCGATATACTTATTTCTGGTCAATTCGAGGAATTGTATATCTGGATCAACACAATCATTATATTTATAGTTCGCTTTATTAATATCTAAGGGGTTAAAGACCATGTCATCAGGATTGATATCCTGCCCATGTTGGTAGTTGAACTAAAATCAAATCTAGGTAGTGTTTTCAGTAGTTAATTACTTTCTTGCCATGTAGTGGTGTAGCTAACTACTGGAACTACACACTGCTTTTTATAAAATATAATTGAAGTAGGCAGTCATGTTCTTTATTTTTTGGCATTACACCTGCCTAATTTTCACTTTAAACATATTTTTTGTGTTTAATAGGCTAAATTACACATTTTGTTAATCAGTGCTTGACTTGGACTAAAATAGTTGCCGGTACTCATTTTGGGTGCCAGTACTGTTTATACACAATAGATTTGAGATAATATTCTAAAAGAGGAACAGGAGCTCAAGCAGTAGAACATTTGAGGTGTCAGTACTCAGCTCTGGTGAGCTCCTGCCCAAGTCAAGCACTGCTGTTAACATTTGACCCCAAAGTGATCTGTCTAGCAATTTGTGGTCTATGACATTTCAGATTTACATATGCACATTTTCAGTGGTGTAAAGTATTTAGGTAAAAATACTTTAAACTTCTACTTAAGTTGTTTTTGGGGGTATTTGTAATTTACTTTACTATTTATATTTTTGACAACTTTTACTTCACTACATTCCTAAAGAAAATGATGTACTTTTTACTCCATTCTTTTCCCCTGACACCCAAATGTACTCGTTACATTTTGAATGCTTAGCATGACAATATTGTCAAATTCACACACTTATCAAGAGAACTTCCCTGGTCATCCCTACTACCTCTGATCTGGCAGACTCACAAAACACACATGCTTTATTTGTAAATGACGTCTGAGTGTTGGAGTGTGCCCCTGGTTATACCTACAGTGAATAAAAAAAACTAGAAATGGTGCGGTCTGGTTTGCTTAATATTAAGAATTTGAAATCATTTATACTTTTACTTTTGTACTTAAGTATATTTGAGCAATTACATTTACATTTGATACTAAAGTATATTTTAAACCAAAAACGTTGACTGTTACTCAAGTAGTATTCTACCGGGTGACTTTCACTTTTACTTGATTCGTTTTCGGTGAAGGGATCTTTACTTTTACTCAAGTATGACAATTGGGTACTTATTCCACTGCTGCAAATTTTTCACGAAGTAGTCTGGATGTAGTCAACTACTTTTTCAAGGTAACTTTAGCTAAGTAAAGTATATTTTTAGAGCTTTTTTTATTGAACATGTCCTGCTTTTTAAAGCTATTTTAACTTTTTATTTGCTTGATCTCCAAGGGAAGGCTATTCCATAGGCAAATGCCTATATAGAAAAACGTGCTCCTCGCAGTACTGTTTACTCTTGGGATTTTACAAGACACAACACTAGCTCTGGTATTGTGACTGTGTTGGTTATAGACCATATACAGTGCCTTGCGAAAGTATTCGGCCCCCTTGAACTTTGCGACCTTTTGCCACATTTCAGGCTTCAAACATAAAGATATAAAACTGTATTTTTTTGTGAAGAATCAACAACAAGTGGGACACAATCATGAAGTGGAACGACATTTATTGGATATTCCAAACTTTTTTAACAAATCAAAAAGTGAAAAATTGGGCGTGCAAAATTATTCAGCCCCTTTACTTTCAGTGCAGCAAACTCTCTCCAGAAGTTCAGTGAGGATCTCTGAATGATCCAATGTTGACCTAAATGACTAATGATGATAAATACAATCCACCTGTGTGTAATCAAGTCTCCGTATAAATGCACCTGCACTGTGATAGTCTCAGAGGTCCGTTAAAAGCGCAGAGAGCATCATGAAGAACAAGGAACACACCAGGCAGGTCCGAGATACTGCTGTGAAGAAGTTTAAAGCCGGATTTGGATACAAAAAGATTTCCCAAGCTTTAAACATCCCAAGGAGCACTGTGCAAGCGATAATATTGAAATGGAAGGAGTATCAGACCACTGCAAATCTACCAAGACCTGGCCGTCCCTCTAAACTTTCAGCTCATACAAGGAGAAGACTGATCAGAGATGCAGCCAAGAGTCCCATGATCACTCTGGATGAACTGCAGAGATCTACAGCTGAGGTGAGAGACTCTGTCCATAGGACAACAATCAGTCAAAGTATATTGCACAAATCTGGCCTTTATGGAAGAGTGGCAAGAAGAAAGCCATTTCTTAAAGATATCCATAAAAAGTGTCGTTTAAAGTTTGCCACAAGCCACCTGGGAGACACACCAAACATGTGAAAGAAGGTGCTCTGGTCAGATGAAACCAAAATTGAACTTTTTGGCAACAATGCAAAACGTTATGTTTGGCGTAAAAGCAACACAGCTGAACACACCATCCCCACTGTCAAACATGGTGGTGGCAGCATCATGGTTTGGGCCTGCTTTTCTTCAGCAGGGACAGGGAAGATGGTTAAAATTGATGGGAAGATGGATGGAGCCAAATACAGGACCATTCTGGAAGAAAACCTGATGGAGTCTGCAAAAGACCTGAGACTGGGACGGAGATTTGTCTTCCAACAAGACAATGATCCAAAACATAAAGCAAAATCTACAATGGAATGGTTCAAAAATAAACATATCCAGGTGTTAGAATGGCCAAGTCAAAGTCCAGACCTGAATCCAATCGAGAATCTGTGGAAAGAACTGAAAACTGCTGTTCACAAATGCTCTCCATCCAACCTCACTGAGCTCGAGCTGTTTTGCAAGGAGGAATGGGAAAAAATGTCAGTCTCTCGATGTGCAAAACTGATAGAGACATACCCCAAGCGACTTACAGCTGTAATCGCAGCAAAAGGTGGCGCTACAAAGTATTAACTTAAGGGGGCTGAATAATTTTGCACGCCCAATTTTTCAGTTTTTGATTTGTTAAAAAAGTTTGAAATATCCAATAAATGTCGTTCCACTTCATGATTGTGTCCCACTTGTTGTTGATTCTTCACAAAAAAATACAGTTTTATATCTTCATGTTTGAAGCCTGAAATGTGGCAAAAGGTCGCAAAGTTGAAGGGGGTCGAATACTTTCGCAAGGCACTGTATCAATGTGCTTTTTCATGTAACCTGGGACACAATCATTTAAGATGTCAAACATATGATTAAGTTTAAGTTGGTCCACTCTGGACTCCAAAGGCAACAAGCCAACCTCCCGTAACTCCTGTACCCCTATGTGGGTCCTAGGGGGAACATTCAGTATATACCTGATAACATTATTTTGCATGACCTGCATTCTCTTTTTCAGCTTTTGTGATAGTCCACTATACCAAGCAGAGCAGGCATAATCAAAATGACACTGAATCAAAGTTGAGACAAGCAGTTTCTTAACTTTAATGTTAAAATATCTAGTGTTACAAAAATTCTATTTGTTTGCCATTTTAGAAAGAATTTTAGCAGCAATCAGGTCTCCAGAAATGGATTGATCTAGGGACACACCAAGATAAGATACACTTGTTTTAGATTCAATCTCCTTGCCTGCACAGTTTACCGTTATCTTGTCAGCACTAAGCAATCTATGTTTTGTTCCAAACAAACAAATCAATTAACAAACAAACCAAAACAAACAAATCAATTAAGTTTTTCCCAAATGTAGTGACAATTTGTTGTCAAACAACCAATTTCTAACAAAATGCAATTCCTTACTCAGGGTCTCCTCTATGTAAACTGTATCCTTCCCTGATACCAGTATGGCTGAGTCATCAGCATAAAGCAAGAGTTTGCACTTTACTGTATCTGGCATATCATTAACGTATATAAGAGAGGCCCTAAATTGGATCCCTGCGGTACTCCACAGGGTATTTCTTTGGCCTCTGACAGAACATCACCAACATTACATACTTGTGTTCTGTTGATCAGATAAGACCTAAACCAATTCCCTGCTACATAATTTAGACCCATGCATTTCAGTTTCATCAAGAGAATATCATGGTCCACAGTGTCAAAATCTTTCTGCAATTCTAACATGACCATGCCTGTATAGTTCCCCTTCTCACTTTCCTGCTTAATGTGGTCAAAAATGTGGATAAGGCAAGTATCAGTGGAATGAGCGGTTCTAAAGCCAGATTGTAGTTCATAAAGAAGTTTTATGCTCAGGAAGGTATCCCTCAATTTAAAAACAAATCTCTCAACAACTTTGGATAGGATACTTAGGATCGACACAGGCCTGTAGTTTGTTTTACTGTTCTTCTTGTGGAGTGGAACCACCTGGGCTGTTTTGAGATCCTTGGGAAATACTACTAATAGAAAGGTTTACAATATGCGTTATCATTTTAGCAGTGACACAAGCACTATCCTTTATGAATCTTACAGCTGAACTTTTTCCAGTGTGAAGTAATTGTTAGCTTGGTAAACTATATTTTCAGAGTAGCTTCCTCAACACTGCAGGGTTGTCCTTAAAATGAGGGACGGGCGTTAATGATTCACAAATCACATGAAATAAATGATCAAGTGGCTTTAGATCTTCCTTGATGTCACAGAGTGTATTTTGTCACTTTAGCAAGCCAGATATATTGAATTCTCTCTTAAGAGGACTTCATTTAATATAACAGACTTTTAACATGCAATATTGGTGTACAATTTCTACTTAAAATATCAAAAGGATGTAAGAGGCACTCTTTTCATGGAACAACCCAGAGCTAAAATTGCTTAATTTTGATTGGACTAATAATTTTCATCATAATAATAATAACCCAGGGCCTCCCGGGTGGCGCAGTGGTTAAGGGCGCCAGCTGTGCCATCAGAGACTCTTGGTTCGCGCCCAGGCTCTGTCGTAACCGGCCGCGACCGGGAGGTCCGTGGGGCGACGCACAATTGGCCTAGCATCGTCCGGGTTAGGGAGGGCTTGGCCGGTAGGGATGTCCTTGTCTCATCGCGCACCAGCGACTCCTGGCGGGCCGGGTGCAGTGCGTGCTAACCAGGTGCACAGTGTTTCCTCCGACACATTGGTGCGGCTGGCTTCCGGGTTAGATGCGCGCTGTGTTAAGAAGCAGTGCGGCTTGGTTGGGTTGTGTATTGGAGGACGCATGACTTTCAACCTTCGTCTCTCCAGAGCCCGTACAGGAGTTGTAGCGATGAGACAAGATAGTAGCTACTAAAAAAAACAATTGGATACCACAAAATTGGGGAGAAAAAGGGGTAAAAATTAAAATTACAAAAATTAAAATAAAATAAATAATAATAACCCACCCCCACACACCACTCTTCCAATTCTTGATGGATTGTATTCCTCCCCTAACCCCTCCCCTCCCTCACTCATCACCCACAGGGCTGTGTTATCTTGTGTGTGAGCGGTAAATTGAACTCAAGAGAGTTTCTTGGGGCTTTAGATAGGAGGGGAGCGTGTGTTTTACACGTAGCCCCTTTCAGTAAGCCTGCAAAGAGACGTGTTGTGGAGGCTCTTATCTTCGCTCAGACACACGCCGGACACTAATAGAAATTCTTTGGAGAGGGAGCGTGTGGGGAATGCTCAATGAGCCACCAGAGCCCGGGCCTCTGATGTGAGAGGAGGGGTAACTGGTAATTGCAGTTCACCCCCCCATCTCCCTCAAGTCCGTCCCCTCCCTGCCTCCTGATTAGTCAGGACACTAATGTCAGTGATTGTAACCATGTCGACCCTTAACCTTGGTTGATCTGCAGCTGTATTAGTAGACCGTCCTCCATCACCCTCCTCAGATGTGAAAGGGGCCATGATTTGCATGGAGTGTCCTAATTGAATACGGTACCAATGGTCTTTTTAGTTTGCTTTACCGTAGAGATGTTGATGTCGGCTGGCCCTAGACGTCACTGAGGGGATGGAAGCTACGCTTCAGAGTCTGGTTTTATGGTTTGATACTATGCGGTGGTTGGGTATTCATCCAGGATTAACTGGAGCCCTGCCCTGCTTTCATAGGCCCTGCATGTGCTTGAGTGTCTCTGTGAATGGCCTCAGCTCCATAGAGATCCAGTCAGTGAGCAGGATAAACTGGAGTTCTGGCAACCCATTACCACACCACTCTGCATCCCTAACTGCTACTGATTAAAGGGCCCGTACACATAAAATCAATGATTAGGATAAGGAAGTAATGAAGCATCATTTGACTACTAGGCTAATTTCCTGGGTTGACTATTGTTGGTGTTAGTGATGCTTCAGTATTTGACCATGGACCAGCTGGTCTAACCAATACCTCCCCTCCTGTGTCTCAGTGATTCACTATCTCTGACAAACCCTGGTATTTCTCCAAAGGTCTCTCTCTGCATCAACTCAATTCATTAGTGCACTATTATGCTCATTGTCCAGCCCCTCCTGTGACCTTTGTCAGACGGGGTAAGAGAATAGCAATGTTATTAGCAGAGGGAAGGTGATAAAAGCTTTTCTCTTGTCTTTCTCGGGGTTGGCGCCGTGCGACAGCCGGGGTCACTTCAAGCCAAATCACTAGAGGATGTGAAGTGGAGCGTCAGGGCCCTCCTTTAATTTCATCCCTCGCTTCAGCCTTTTGTCTTCATCCAACTAAACCGCTGGACACCCCCCTCCTCCTCCTCTTCATCTCCTCATCCCTCTCTCCTCCTGCCAAGGCCCTTGCTGTTCTGTGCCCTATGAATAGTCCTTGTTAATTCTTCAGAAGATTAATTTCAGAGAGAAAGAGGGAAGAAAAAGGGCTGAAGGGATTTTGTATTTTAAAATGTATTAATGCCCTTTTGCAGTATGTCGGCAAAAATAGGTGATAAGTCATATTAGCATACCCCCTCCCTGTCTGTACAATTAAAAAACTCATTTCATTAGCAGCCTCCCAGCTTCGCCTCTGATACTGTTTCACACCAAATGCCATCTACGATTTCTCAGGGCTGTTTGCACATTGCGACTATCTACATTAATCACAGTGAATCCTCAGTAAATACAACATGAATACACATGTAAACAATCCGTATTTGCATGGCTCTATATCTTACCCCTCTCTCTTACAGCAAATCATTTTTGGCTATGTTTAGGTTCAGGGTATCAGATGCATGTCTTTTATGTTTTCAGAATAATGTCATTTTAGTGGCTGTGAACTTGGTTACCACAACATTAGCATGTAGTTAACCTGCTGATGTCAATGTATGACAAGGTTAACTTCAGCCAGTGCTCCTTATCCCAGCCAGCCAAGATGTCCTTAAGACACTTCCTCATCTCAACACTGGATGGCAGTAGAAGTGTTCTGTATCCCAGCTCTGGGTCCATCTTCGTGCTGCATGAAGACCTACAGTAGGCTACTCTTCTACCTACCCTACTGTACTGTAAGTGTGTAATTTCCCTCTCCTAGGAAAGCTAGAGACAAATGTTATGATATCACCCCAGATAATCTAATAGGCCCTAATCGCTCACATTTTCATAAGGATTTCAGTCCAGCAGCAGCCTAAGCCATTTACCTCCATTATAATATGAATGGTAGAGTGGCACACTGCACTACCGTGATCATAGTAAGCGTCCTCTAGTGAAGATGGATAAGGGATTTAAAGTGGCAAGCTGCTGTGTGATCCAACAGATGTTTAGTTTGATTGGAAATTCTTACGTTTCCGTTTACATTACTCACATTTCCTCAATGTGGAGCCAAGTGTCTCTAAAAAACTAGCGTCTTACACACTCAGACTACATCCCTTTATTGGTTTTCCTCGAAATTGCAACAGCTGTGTGCTCAGCTCTTCTAGAAAGATCCACTCTACTTAGGCATATGGCAGCATGCTTCATTACTGTGGCTCAGATGCATACAAATCCAGCTATATTGTTAGCATTTCAACTTTTTTGCTCGCTTTCATATAAAAAAGGTGTTAATGGTTGAAGCAAATGAGTAGTGAAGAGTCTTCTGTGGTGCAACACTTTAAGAACGTGCCAGTTGAGGGTTCATATGAAATCGATCAGACCACAATGAGGGGACGTCCACTGGCAAAAGTCCCAGGTGACACTTTTGGCCGTCCTTTCGTTGTCGTGACCTGTCATGTGTGAACGATTGGGTAGCCCTGGGTTCTTCTCTGAGATAGCAGACAGAGCCACGTTATCATGTCTTCAGATGCTCTGTATTGAGGGTTATCCCATGCAGCCCTCTGAAGCACCATCACTACAATTCTGTTCACGCACAAACTACTTGCTGATGGACTGCTCAGTATGGATGCTACAGAACATCAACGTTAGATAGTATATTTGTATATTTTTTAGCGTTTTGTTGTAGGGTGCTCACACCTCTTAGGGTGATTCAATTAATACCTACCCTTTGCACTCTTGTCTGGTATTGTACTCTTTCTCTCTCTAATTTTCTCTCTCCCTCTCTCTCTCCCCCTCTCCATCTCTCTCTTTCTCTCTCTGGTTTATCAGAGAGATAGTAGTAGCAGCAGTAATCGGGGCTGTGCGGAGAGAGTGAACAGCAGAGTAAACAGGGCTTGCACAGATAACCCAGCTCTATCGGTAATTGTAATCTCAGAGCTGACATCTTTCTGCATGTAAAGCTATTAAGGCTCCGCTAGCTGCCTCTCACAAGCAGCCCAGAATGCCAGTAATTGCAGACGTAACAGCAGGTGGAGGAGACAGAGAGATTTTATCCCTCACACTCTGAACAGGCACACCACGGCAAGCAACACATCCGCTGCTCAGTGCTCTCCTCTCAGAGATGTGCAGGAGGAACTCGTGGAGTGAAAGAGAATTAGTCAGTTGGATAAAGCTGCATCAGGTGATCGAAAACAAAGAGTACAGACAGAACAAGTTAAGTATAACTTTAAGACGTCAAAGATCTGTCAAATAAATGATATCCAGCTCAGGGCTCCAGCTATGCATGTGGTTCGCTAACTTGCTAGCTAAGTGGGTAAATGTCAAGATCAAGCTTCTTGGTTACAGCAGAGACATCAAGATCCCTGTTGCTTAAATTGTTATGTGCGTCAGTTTTTGTAAAAACATTTTTAAATAGAGCCACTTGTGTGTACTTCCGGTAATACCGTATACCCAGGTATGGTACGGAAACGGTATGACAGTATGAACATATGGATACCGCCCAACGCTATTGGCCATACTGTCTGTGTTTTGTTCAGTCAGTAGTAATGGATTTGACTGATAACCGTGGTCTGAAAGATGCATAATGAGATGCATAATGAGACGTCATCTTATTGGAGGATGTGAAAGGTATTGAAAATAATTTGTTTACATACAGTATATGAGTCTAGGCCTATATTTTGTATGTGTGTGTGTGTGTGTGTGTGTGTGTGTGTGTGTGTGTGTTAATATGAGTTTGAAATATGTGTGTATGAGTGTCCCTCTCCTTTGCTCCTTGTTATTTCACATCCTTGCTGTCAGGACAGCTGGGCTCCCCTTGAATAAGAACTGGAGTGGTGTTCCACCCAGGATCACTGCTGTAGAGTTATTAATGGTAGAAGAGAGGAGAGGAAAGCCAGTGGCCCATATTCTCCTTCTCCCCAGACAGTTCCCACTGTGGGTAATCAGTTTGATTATTAACTGCTAATTTATTGCATAGCTGGGAGCTATGTATTAAATAAATACATCAGAGTAAATAAACAGAAGAGCAGAGGGAGGGAACCCAGGCAGGGCTGAGACTGCTGCTATCGGATAGAAACTCAGTACGGGACGACAGCGCTTTCATGTGTTATAATAACTGTACTGCACTGTGATGCTGAGATACTGGATGTAAGCTAGATGAGGGCAATGAGGAATTCAGCTGTCACAATGCTCTGATTCGGAGTGGTCTGTTACAACAACAAGTGTCTCTTCTCATCTAGCTTGGTCTGTGTTCAATATTGACATGATTCATATGCATGTATTGTATTTGCATTGTGCACAATTGATTTGAGTAAAGCTAGCCTATATCTCTCATCTCACCATTGATAACAGGTTGTCTGTCTGGTTCTTTGGTTCTGTGTAAGCCTAGTTCTGCTTTGTGTTCCTCATCAGTTTCCTCTCATTCATTAGGTCTGGTCTTCAGTTCCAGTTCCACCACATGGTTCTAGAATCAGCCTCTCTCTCAGCGTGCCTGGGTCGGCCTGTTTCCCTGCATCCATCCCATCCGGCCTGTTTACTGAGTTGCAGCCCAACAGATAACGAGGCGTGGACGGCCTTATTTATGAGAAAACCAGCGCCCAGCAAGCCTCATTTCAAGACTTATCTCTGTAATTCATGCTTGGCTGAGTATTATCTGCCGGCTCCAGATCCCCAGAGGAGGCTCTGTGGTGAAGGAGAGAGCCCATCAGATTGCCTTTGTCTCTGCGGCGAATTAAAGAGGATGAATTAAAAAATGACAAGGTCTGTGTGTGGTCAGGGAGAAAAGGGGATTAAGTCCGGGCGTTATAGCGCTACTACAGTGCTGCTGGTCCATTGGTTCGATTCAGGGTTTCACTCATTAGTATTAGTGATGGTGTGTCTGCATGCATGTCTGCGTGTCCGAGTGTAAGGCTGTCAGGTTGCATGTTTGTGAGTTAGCTATAGGGAAGATGCTGTTCCTTAGCAACTTGCTATAACTACCCATTGAGATTGTGCACTAAAACTCATCACATCATGACTATTTGCTGTATTATATAGTGTGACATGTGCATGGCTAGATATGTAGGCCAGGAGTAGATCTTACTCGACAACATGAATAAGACTTGCAGACAGTACGTCAAACATGCAGACATCAAGAGTATAACACAACAGCAGTGTTTCAGAGATAATGCCTCTCTCCTCTGGTGGAGCAGTGCGTTCCTCTGCTCTGCTGTCGCCCAGTCCTGAACACCAGGGACTAATAGGGAGATTTTCCTCAGGCGATTCTACTGTGATTGTAATGCCTGTAATTTAGACTGGAGTTGCGGTCATCTTTACTGCTGGGCTGGCTGGCTGATTGGCTGTGAGTCTAGAGGGGAGAGGCTATAATGGAACAGACACACCTACTGCCGACTGGAGACTTGAGGGGTCTTTAAATCGTGTCACAGACCGTCTCACACAGGAAAGGGCAGGTTAAGCACTTAGCAATGACACAAGCTAGGTAAATGCATTGTATTTCTATGCACGTGCTGGCTTGATTAGGAACCCTGTTTGAAGAACAGTACACTGAAAGCTCTATAAACTTTGGGCCCTGGTTGACTTCTGTGACCCTAGCCCACAGCCTCTATCTCAGACAGTGGAAACCATCCTCTCCTTGGCTCTCTGTACTGTCTAGCTTCTATGCAGCACTGAGGCATTCTCAGTTTGGCATTCCCAAACTTGAGCTTTTTCACACGTGCAGCACTCTTTATGAAATCAAATTACCACCCCTCCCATCCTGCAGCCTATTTATCACACCAGTTCTGTGTTTTTTAAACCAATAAGCAGCTTTTATAATGACAACGAATCATCTCTCTGCTTCTCGCTTGAACCCCTCCATTACCTGCTCTGCCTCTCAAAAAAACCCTCCTTTACCTGCTCTGCCTCTCAATAACCCCCCTCCTTTACCTGCTCTGCCTCTCAATAACCCCCTCCTTTACCTGCTCTGCCTCTCAATAACCCCCTCCTTTACCCGCTCTGCCTCTCAATAACCCCCTCCTTTACCGGCTCTGCCTCTCAATAACCCCCTCCTTTACCCGCTCTGCCTCTCAATAACCCCCTCCTTTACCCGCTCTGCCTCTCAATAACCCCCTCCTTTACCTGCTCTGCCTCTCAATAACCCCCTCCTTTACCCGCTCTGCCTCTCAATAACCCCCTCCTTTACCCGCTCTACCTCTCAATAACCCCCTCCTTTACCCGCTCTGCCTCTCAATAACCTCCTCCTTTACCCGCTCTGCCTCTCAATAACCCCCCCCTCCTTTACCCGCTCTGCCTCTCAATAACCTCCTCCTTTACCCGCTCTGCCTCTCAATAACCCCCCCCTCCTTTACCCGCTCTGCCTCTCAATAACCTCCTCCTTTACCCGCTCTGCCTCTCAATAACCCCCCCCTCCTTTACCCGCTCTGCCTCTCAATAACCCCCTCCTTTACCCGCTCTGCCTCTCAATAACCTCCTCCTTTACCCGCTCTGCCTCTCAATAACCCCCCCCTCCTTTACCCGCTCTGCCTCTCAATAACCCCCTCCTTTACCCGCTCTGCCTCTCAATAACCTCCTCCTTTACCCGCTCTGCCTCTCAATAACCCCCCCTCCTTTACCCGCTCTGCCTCTCAATAACCCCCTCCTTTACACGCTCTGCCTCTCAATAACCCCCTCCTTTACCTGCTCTGCCTCTCAATAACCCCCCCCTCCTTTACCCGCTCTGCCTCTCAATAACCCCTCCTTTACCCGCTCTGCCTCTCAATAACCCCCTCCTTACCCGCTCTGCCTCTCAATAACCCCCTCCTTTACCCGCTCTGCCTCTCAATAACCCCCTCCTTTACCCGCTCTGCCTCTCAATAACCCCCTCCTTTACCTGCTCTGCCTCTCAATAACCCCCTCCTTTACCCGCTCTGCCTCTCAATAACCCCCTCCTTTACCCGCTCTGCCTCTCAATAACCCCCTCCTTTACCCGCTCTGCCTCTCAATAACCCCCCCTCCTTTACCCGCTCTGCCTCTCAATAACCCCCTCCTTTACCCGCTCTGCCTCTCAATAACCCCCTCCTTTACCTGCTCTGCCTCTCAATAACCCCCTCCTTTACCTGCTCTGCCTCTCAATAACCTCCTCCTTTACCTGTTCTGCCTCTCAATAACCCCCTCCTTTACCCGCTCTGCCTTTCAATAACCCCCTCCTTTACCCGCTCTGCCTCTCAATAACCCACCCCCTCCTTTACCCGCTCTGCCTCTCAATAACCCCCTCCTTTACCCGCTCTGCCTCTCAATAACCCCCTCCTTTACCCGCTCTGCCTCTCAATAACCCCCTCCTTTACCCGATCTGCCTCTCAATAACCCCCTCCTTTACCCGCTCTGCCTCTCAATAACCCCCTCCTTTACCCGCTCTGCCTCTCAATAACCCCCTCCTTTACCCGCTCTGCCTCTCAATAACCCCCTCCTTTACCCGCTCTGCCTCTCAATAACCCCCTCCTTTACCCGCTCTGCCTCTCAATAACCCCCTCCTTTACCCGCTCTGCCTCTCAATAACCCCCTCCTTTACCCGCTCTGCCTCTCAATAACCCACCCCCTCCTTTACCCGCTCTGCCTCTCAATAACCCACCCCCTCCTTTACCCGCTCTGCCTCTCAATAACCCACCCCCTCCTTTACCCGCTCTGCCTCTCAATAACCTCCTCCTTTACCCGCTCTGCCTCTCAATAACCTCCTCCTTTACCCGCTCTGCCTCTCAATAACCTCCTCCTTTACCCGCTCTGCCTCTCAATAACCCCCTCCTTTACCCGCTCTGCCTCTCAATAACCCACCCCCTCCTTTACCCGTTCTGCCTCTCAATAACCTCCTCCTTTACCCGCTCTGCCTCTCAATAACCTCCTCCTTTACCCGCTCTGCCTCTCAATAACCTCCTCCTTTACCCGCTCTGCCTCTCAATAACCTCCTCCTTTACCCGCTCTGCCTCACAATGATCAACAGAGCTGCTCTCTTTTCCTTTTCTTTGCATCCTTTTTCATCTCACCCCCCCCCCCCATCCTCTCACTCAGTCTCTCCATCTGTCTCTCTATCTCTCTTCCCTTCCCTCACTCTCTCAATCTCTGACCTTACTAGCGTGTTGAAGATGTGGATGCCTGGGTAATCACAGCTTGATGTTCTGTTAATATCCCTCTCTTTTCCTCCCGGTTTTGTCTACTCCAACTACAGTGTTGTTGTTTCCCTACATTAAGGCTGAATGTGTGCATGCAGGCAGGCCACTCTGCCTCCGCGGTACAGAGCTATCTAGCTCGAAAATGACATATGATCTGCGTAGGGATGGAGGTTATTTTCTGTGTGAGAGACACGGGAGACTGGAGGAAAAGGGGGTAATTTTCGTCTGGGTGTAATTTGGGGTTGCGCTTTGTTGCGTTCTGTTGTCTGGCTGTTACATGTGACACTCTCGGCTCAGTGCTGTAGGAAGCCCTCGCATTACCGCTAGCGTCCGCCATGCACATTGAGCACAGCCAACGGGGTTCGAGAGAGTGTGTTTGTGTGCGTCTGTGTGTTTGTTGTGTGTCTTTAAGTGCATCCCTGCTGTGTTATCTCTCTGTGTGTCTCGTCAGCCTGTGCCCATCCTCCATGGCCGTCTCCTCAGTTGTCTCCAGACAATTTGGGGACACCAGCTGTCCTCAGTGACGTCTGTTGCTCTTTGTCCCACCTCTCAACTCAGCTCTTAATCTCTTCACTCACTAGTAAGCTAACGCTCCTACAGACGGACACTATTCTCTTCTTCCTCATCCTACTCTACTAAATCTACCTCTCTTGCAGAACTATCTCTCCTCTTCCTCTTCTCCCTCTCTCACAGACACTAGTGTCTCTATG
Source organism: Oncorhynchus mykiss (assembly GCF_013265735.2). Classification (NCBI taxonomy): domain Eukaryota; kingdom Metazoa; phylum Chordata; class Actinopteri; order Salmoniformes; family Salmonidae; genus Oncorhynchus; species Oncorhynchus mykiss. Next base: position 50,348,973 of record NC_048580.1, read on the forward strand.
GTATATGGCAGGCTACAGTTATTACAGTTATTACCACAACACAGTAGACCTACAGGAGTGGACACACGACAGCACACAGCCAGAGAGAAAGGAGCAGGAGCACAGTCTCATGGACGAGGACTCCAGCATGCATGTCAGTTTGCATGTTTGTCTTGTTTGTATTTGTTTGTCATTTTTGTTGTTATGGAGGTTTTGATGTGTTCCTGAATGATACCCTCATCATCATAATCATCGTCATTTTCAATGCTTTGCCTTCTCTGCTTGTTTTGGGACTCCACCATTGTTTTTGCAGTCTGACTGTGGCCTTGTACAGGGTAGTCTTACTATTCACCGCTGACCGCTATGTGTGTGTGTGTGTGTGTGTGTGTGTGTGTGTGTGTGTGTGTGTGTGTGTGTGTGTGTGTGTGTGTGTGTGTGTGTGTGTGTGTGTGTGTGTATGTGTGTGTGTGTGTGTGTGTGTGTGTGTGTGTGTGTGTGTGTGTGGAACCTAAATTATTTTCCAATCTTTTCGTCTGAACAGAACCATTCTTTTTTTTTTCTTTTTTCGTTCCACTCTTCCGACCAGCAAAATAAAGTTATGAACCAGTTCCAACCCCCAAAAGGTAATGGTTTATATAACCCCAAAATGTAATGGTTTATATAACCCCAAAATGTAATGGTTTATATAACCCCAAAAGGTTATATAACCCCAAAAGGTTATATAACCCCAAAATGTAATGGTTTATATAACCCCAAAATGTAATGGTTTATATAACCCCAAAAGGTCATGGTTTATATAACCCCAAAAGGTCATGGTTTATGTAACCCCAAAAAGTCATGGTTTATATAACCCCAAAAAGTTATGGTTTATATAACCCCAAAAAGTTATGGTTTATATAACCCCAAAAAGTCATGGTTTATATCGTTCCTTTCTGTTCTTTTTGAAACCTCTGAAATCAAATTTTGTTTGATTAAAGTACTTCACCAATCAGCGAGGATATAGCAGTTTGCTATGGAGCAAGGTTTCACATGCATTGGACAGACAAGTGTAGGGCTCGAGATGCAACTGAAATTTTGTGGGTATTGAGAGCGAGAGCGGGTGGAGGAGGAGGCTTGGCTTGAAGCTATGGACATCTTGTTGTTATGACATGCATTATCTTAATTAGGCCCACAGAATTATACCTGCAGAGAAGCAGCTTCTATAAAGGAACTTTGAATGTCTTTGAACTTCAGAGGGTTGGCTTAACAAGCTTCTCTGTGCAGAGCAGCACCAGAATTACAATTAAAACACATCTTATATTTTTGTAGTTAATAAATCCAATGCAAAACATGACTATAGTATCCTTAACTAGCATTGAAAAAACATTATTTTCTAATTAAAGATCTCTCCCTAATTTCTGAATCATGCTTGTAACGTCAGCTACAGTAGACTATGTTTTGGAGGGGGAAGGGTCTACACACACAGACACACACTGGCAAAGATTTTCAACTGGCAGGCAGACATTAGAATACGTTTCTGAGTGACAGAGTGAGAGCTTTGCATAGTCACTTTGTGTTTTTTGTGGGACTGGGAAAACATGACCGGATGGTAAAATAACGTTACTAACCGGTTCCCATGCTTTTCAAATTACGGTTCTGTTCTGGAACAGAATAGATCACTGTCTTTCCCGGGTTAAGATTATGTTCTCCAAAAATATTGTTATTTTCTAGCTTTCGGTTCGGGTCTGTTCCCTGAACCTGTTCCAATCTCTGGTTTTCCTCTCTTTCAGGCTAAACAGTTGGAGAAGAAAGAGGCAGAGATGAAAGCACTGGGCACTTTTTTCAAGGAGCAGTTGGAACATGTGGAGAAGAGGGTATGAGACTATTATCTTTACATGCACACACACACTGTAATGCTATGTTACACACCACTGACCCTGACTTAATGCTCACAATTGTTCCGAAACAGAAATCAATGAAAATATATATGGGGATTGTTTCTTGACTTAATTATAAAGCCAGGCGTTAAAACGAGAACATTGTCTGTGAGCCTCTTTAATGAATGTGCTTAGTTGGATGTGCATATTTTTCCATTTTCTCTTGTGTGAACTTTTGTCCATCTGTTGTGATGAGCCTTCCTCGAATCACAAATGCACCCAGTAGTCTCATCTTTTCACTTTATTATGGTGGTGACCAGGAACAAATTGCTGTTAGAGAGGGAAAGAGATGTGTTTTTGTGGCTTTTAAGACTTTTAATTTCCCATCATTTTCCCTGCATGTCCCTGACATTTCCAAGACATAACATTTGTGGTGCGCAGCGCTAAGCAGTAGTGGCCTGGCCAGGCGCCGGCGAAGAGGACCTTCAATATCCAAAGAAGAGCAGAACAGAGGCAGTCTTGTCCTGTAGATCCAGTAGGGAAGCTCCTGGGGAGTTAGCATGCTATTTGTCTGGCGCTGCTGGCAGGATGAGATGCGACATGTGAACTGTGTCAGGAATTTGATAGGGCAACACCTTCCTCCCATAGAGCCACGGCAAATGTTAGGAAAACAGACACAGCACAGGAAGGATTTAATGTAAGTGCAAGCAATGTTGGCTGAATAGGATACACCACTCTTACTACCTTTATGATGACAGATACCTTGTCACTCTTGGCCACAGACTGACTGGTCTGGGCCTGACTGTTTTCCCAGGTTAAATAGCCTTTTTAACAGTGACTCTGAGGAGCTCTAGTACCAGGTAGTGAAGTGCTCAGATGGCAGTGAACAACAAAGCTAATTAAGCACATCTTCTCCTTGATAGATGGCAGCATTTGCACAAAACTGAAAGCGCGAACCACCGCATTTAACCATGGCAAGGTGACTGGGAATATTCCAGAATGCAAATAGTATAGTTATTCCCTCTGTAAGGCAATCAAACAGGCAAAACATCAGTATAGAGACAAAGTAGAGTCGTAATTAAATGGCTCAGACACAAGATGTATGTGGCAGGGTCTACAGACAATCACGGACTACAAAAGGACAACCAACCACGTTGCGGGAATCAACGTCTTGCTTCCAGACAAGCTAAACACCTTCTTCGCCTGCTTTGAGGATAACACAGTGCCACCGACGCGGCCCGCTACCAATGACTGCGGGCTCTCCTCCGACGTGAGTAAGACATTTAAGCATGTTAACCCTCGCAAGGCTGCCGGCCCAGATGACATCCCTGGCCGCATCCTCAGAGCATGCGCAGACCAGCTGGCTGGAGTGTTTACGGATATATTCAATCTCTCCCTATCCCAGTCTGCTGTCCTCACATGCTTCAAGATGTACACCATTGTTCCTGTACTCAAGAAATAGCACCTCTGACCTACCTGACACCCTAGACCCACTTCAATTTGCTTACTGCCCCAATAGATCCACAGACGATGCAATCGCCATCGCACCGCACACTGCCCTATCCCATCTGGACAAGAGGAATACCTATGTAAGAATGCTGTTCATTAACTCAGCATTCAACACCATAGTACCCTCCAAGCTCACCATTAAGCTCGAAGCCCTGGGTTTGAACCCCGCCTTGTGCAACTGGGTCCTGGACTACCTGACAGATCGCCCCCAGATGGTGAAGGTAAGGAAACAACACCTCCACTTCTCTGATCCCCCACAAGGATGCGTGCACAGCCCCCTCCTGTACTCCCTGTTCACCCATGACTGCATGGCCACGCATGCCTCCAACTCAATCATCAAGTTTGCAGACGACAGAACAGTCGAAAGGCCTGATTACCAACAATGACAAGACAGCCAACAGGTAGGAGTTGAGGGTCATGGGAGTGTGGTGCCAGGAAAATAACCTCTCCCCCAATGTCAACAAAACAAAGGAGCTGATCGTGACTTAGTACTTGGTGGCAAAACCCTTGTTGGCAATCACAGAGGTCAGACGTTTCTTGTAGTTGGCCACCAGGTTTGCACACATCTCAGGAGGGATTTTGTCCCACTCCTCTTTGCAGATCTTCTCCAAGTCATTAAGGTTTCGAGGCTGACATTTGGCAACTCGAACCTTCAGCTCCATCCACAGATTTTCTATGGGATTAAGGTCTGGAGACTGGCAAGGCCACTCCATGACCTTAATGTGCTTCTTCTTGAGCCACTCCTTTGTTGCCTTGGCCTTGTGTTTTGGGTCATTGTCATGCTGGAATACCCATCCACGACCCGTTTTCAATGCCCTGGCTGAGGGAAGGAGGTTCTCACCCAAGATTTGACGGTACATGGCCCCGTCCACCCCCAAAGCATAATGTTTCCACCTCCATGTTTGACGGTGGGGATGATGTTTTTGGGGTCATAGGCAGCATTCCTCCTCCTCCAAACATGCCGAGTTGAGTTGATGCCAAAGAGCTCCATTTTGGTTTCATCTGACCACAACACTTTCACCCAGTTGTCTTCTGAATCATTCAGATGTTCATTGGCAAACTTCAGACGGGCATGTATATGTGCTTTCTTGTGCAGGGGGACCTTGCGGGCGCTGCAGGATTTCAGTCCTTCACTGCGTAGTGTATTACCAATTGTTTTCTCGGTGACTATGGTCCCAGCTGCCTTGAGATCATTGCAACTCCACGAGGTGAGAATGACAGTTCTTTTGTGTTTCTTCCACTTGCGAATAATCGCACCAACTGTTGTCACCTTCTCACCAAGCTGCTTGGTGATGGTCTTGTAGCCCATTCCAGCCTTGTGTAGGTCTACAATCTTGTCCCTGACATCCTTTGAGAGCTCTTTGGTCTTGGCCATGGTGGAGAGTTTGGAATCTGATTGATTGCTTCTGTGGACAGGTATCTTTTATACAGGTAACAAACTGAGATTAGGAGCACTCCCCTTAAGAGTGTATAAAAGACACCTGGGAGCCAGAACATTTTCTGATTGAGAGGGGGTCAACAACTTATTTCCCTCATTAAAATGCAAATCAATTTATAACATTTTTGACCTGCGTTTTTCTGGATTTTTTTTGTTGTTATTCCATTTCTCACTGTTCAAATAACCCTACCATTAAAATTATAGACTGAAATTTTTTTTGTCAGTGGGCATACGTACAAAATCAGCAGGGGATCAAATACTTTTCTCCCTCACTGTAGCACAGGTGCATTAAAGCTGGGACCGAGAGACTAAATCACAGCTTCTATCTCAAGGCCATCAGACTGTTAAATAGCCATCACTAGCACATAAGAAGCTGCTGCCCTATACACATAGACTTGAAATCACTGGCCACTTTAATAATGGAACACTAGTCACTTTAATAATGTTTACAAATGTTACATTACTCATCTCATATGTAAACTCAGCAAAAAAAGAAACGTCCCTGTCTTTCAAAGACAATTCGTAAAAATCCAAATAACTTCACAGATCTTCATTGTAAATGGTTTAAACACTGTTTCCCATGCTTGTTCAATGAACCATTAACAACTAATGAACATGCACCTGTGGAACGGTCGTTAAGACACTAACAGCTTACAGACGGTAGGCAATTAAGGTCACAGTTATGAAAACTTAGGACACTAAAGAGGCCTTTCTACTGACTCTGAAAAACACCAAAGAAAGATTCCCAGTGTCCCTGCTGATCTGTTTTGACCCCCCTTTGTTCAGGGACACATTATTCCATTTGTTAGTCACATGTCTATGGAACTTGTTCAGTTTATGTATCAGTTGTTGAATCTTATTATGTTCATACAAATATTTCCACATGTTAAGTTTGCTGAAAATAAATGCAGTTGACAGTGAGACGACTTTTTTTGATGAGTTTATATACTGTATTTGATTCTATTCTACTGTATCTTAGTCTATGCCGCTCTGACATTGCTCATTCAAATATTTATGTATTCTAAATTCCATTCCTTTACTTAAGATTTGTGTGTATTGTTGTGAAATTGTTAGATATTACTTGTTAGATATTACTGCACTGCTGGAGCTAGAAACACAAGCATTTCGCTACGCCCGCAATAACATCTTCTAAACACGTGTATGCCTTGCAAAAGTATTTATCCCCCTTGGCATTTTTACTATTTTGTTGCATTTCAACCTGTAATTAACCTGTAATTTAAATGGATTTTTATTTGGATTTCATGAAATACACAAAATATTCCAAAGGAAAATGAAAAAAATTACTTGTTTCATAAAATTCAAAAAGGAAAACTGGTGAGTGCATATGTATTCACCCCCTTTGCTATGAAGCCCCAAATAAGATCTGGTGCAACCAATTACCTTCAGAAGTCACATAATTAGTTAAATAAAGTCCACCTGTGTGCAATTTGTCACAAAGTGTCACATGATCTTTCACATGATCTCAGTATATATACACCTGTTCTGAAAGGCCCCAGAGTCTGCAACACCACTAAGCAAGGGACACCACCAAGCAAGCGACACCATGAAGACTAAGGAGCTCTCCGAACAGGTTTGGGACAAAGTTGTGGAGAAGTACAGATCAGGGTTGGCTTATAAAGAAATATCAGAAACTTGAACATCTCACGGAGCACCATTAAATCCATTATTAAAACATGGAAAGAATATGGCACCACAACAAACCGAAAAAGAGAGTGCCGCCCACCAAAACTCACAGACCAGGCAAGGAGGGCATTAATCAGAGAGACCAAAGATAACCCTGAAGGAACTGCAAAGCACCACAGGAGTATCCATTGGAGTATCTGTCCATAGGACCCCTTTAAGCCATACACTCCACAGAGCTGAGCTTTATGGAAGAGTGGCCAGAAATAGCCATTGCTTAAAAAACTTCTTAGGGCTAGTTGTCCAGCCAGTGGGACACCTGTCGACAACTTCCGGTGAAAATGGAGGGCCCGCAATTCAAATAAATAATCATAAAAATTATAGATATTAAACATTTAGGTACATACAAGTGTCTTTTAAAAGCTTAAATTCTTGTTCATCTGACTGCATTGTCCGATTTACAATACACATTACAGCGAAAGCATGCCATGCGATTGTTTGAGGACGGCGCCCCACATCAAAATATATTTCAAGTCAGTCAGACAGGAAGTGGAGAAAAATAGATCCTAGCCTGTGAAAAGAATAAGCAAACATGTTTGGTGTTCGCCAAAAGGCATGTGGGAGACTCCCCAAACATATGGAAGAAGGTACTCTGGTCAGATGAGACTAAAATGTTGCTTTCTGGCCATCAAGGAAAACGCTATGTCTGGCGCAAAACCAACACCTCTCATCACCCAGAGAGGACCATCCCCACAGTGAAGCATGGTGGTGGCAGCATCATGCTGTGGGGATGTTTTTCATCGGCAGGGAATGGGAAACTCATCAGAATTAAAGGAATGATGGATGGTGTTAAATACAGGGAAATTATTGAGGGAAACCTGTTTCAGTCTTCCAGAGTTTTGAGACTGGGATGGAGGTTCACCTTCCAGCAGGACAATAACCCTAAGCATACTGCTAAAGCATCTCTCTCCCCATCCACATCGACAACCGTCTCCGTGAGCATCGGAGGGAGAGGGTAGGAAAGGTTGCATGCCCCATAACAACATATGCTTCCTTGCCATGTTCTCCTTCCACCGACTGCCTTCCTTCCCAAGTCTCTTCCAGAACCTGAACCCATGCAGCTCGCCCTGGCCCGTCTCTTTCCAGAGGAGAGTCAACAGCGAATCAGCACTAGGAGCTGCCTATACTGTGGTCAGGTTGGTCACTTTGTCTCCACTTGTTCCCTGTGTCCAGCAAAAGAGGTGGCTTGACAGTAGTGGGGCATATACTGTTGAGCCAAATTGCCTGCCCATCTCCCCCAGACCCCTGCTTGATAGCACCCTCGTGTGGCAGAGCCAGGCTTTTCCTCTGACTGCCCTCATCGACTCGGACGCCGACGAGAGTTTCCTGGACCATGGTGTCGTTACCCAGTTGGGCCTGGACACTGTTCCACTCCATTCACCCCTCGATGCCAACTCCCTCAACGGACAGCTCCGCGCCTGTGTCTGTGAGAGAACCGTCCCTGTCATCCTGTGTCTCTCTGGAAACCACCAGGAAAGGATCAATTTCCACGTAATTGACTGCCCTCACTCTCCCCTGGTTCTTGGCCATCCATGGTTAAAGCTGCACAATCCACAGATCAACTGGACCGCCGGCAAGGTGGAGTTCATTTTGTCACTCAAATTGTCTTCAGTCTGCCCTTGCCCCTGCCTTGTCTGTGCCCCATTCCAAAACCTCCGGACCTGTCATCAGTTCCTCCCGAGTATCACGATCTAGCTCCTGTGTTCAACAAGCACCACGCCTTGTCGCTGCTGCCTCATCGGCCGTGCGACAGTGCCATTGACCTCCAACCTGGAGCTCCTCTCCCCGGTTGTATAACCTCTCTCGCCCCGGGCAGGAGGCTATGGAGGGGTACATCCAGGATTCCCTGGCTGCAGGACACTTTGTAAATTAAAAGGATGGGTTACTGAGGCCGTGTATAGACTTCCGTGGGTTGAATCATAGTACTGTGAAGAACACCTTGCCACTCATCAGTTCTGCTTTTGCCCCCCTCCATGGTGCCACGGTGTTCACCAAATCAACCTCCGGAATGCCTACCACCTTGTCCGTATCAGAGAGGGGGACGAGTGGAAAATGTCGTTCAACACACCTCTTGGACACTGAGTATTTGGTCATGTCTTTTGTTCTTACTAACACCCCTGCTGATTACCAGAACCCAGTCAATGATGTGCTGAGGGATGTGATTGGATGCTTCATTTTTGTCTATTTGGATGACATTCAGATTTTTTCTAAGGATTCTGAGGCTCATCAGCAACACATTCTCCAACGGCTGTGGGAGAACACGCTTATTGTTAAAGCTGAGAAAGGTGAGTTCCATGCTGCCTCTGTCTTTCCTAGGTTATATTATTGCACAGGGACAGTTATGTATGGACCCTGCCAAAGTCATGGCGGTCAGAGTAGCCTAACTTGACGCAGCTCTAGCATTTCCTGGGGTTTGCACATTTTTACCAACGTTTCATCTGTAACTACAGCCGTCTGGCAGCACCTCTCACATCCACTCCGTTCCACTGGACCCCTGAGGCAGAGGCAGCATTCTGAGAACTCAAGCGTCGCTTTACTGCTGCTCCGGTCCTCACTCAGCCAGACCGAGAACTCCAGTTCATCGTGGAGGTGGATGCCTCCGATACCAGGGTAGGTGCTGTTCTGTCTTAACTTTCCCCCTCTGATCAGAAGCTCCACCCACGTGCATTCTTTTCCCGTAAGCTCTCACCTGCAGAGAGAAATGTTGACATCGGTAACCGGGAACTCCTGGCATTAAGCTGCCTCTTGACGAATGGCTTCACTGGCTGGAGGGCTCTGTACTCCACTTGATCGCGTGGACCGACCACAAAAACCTGTCCTACATCCAGACCACCAAACGTCTGAATTCCCGGCAAGCCAGGTGGGCCTTGTTCTTCGGTAGATTAAATTTCACACTCACTTATTGCCCGGTTCTAGGAATACCAAGCCTGCCGCAGTCTCCTGCCAGTTCACTGCCGACAACACTGGTTCCGAGCCAGATTCCATTGTGCCATCCACCTGCATCGTTGTCGCTGTCTCCTGGGAGATCGAGTCCCGTATCCGCCAGGCTCAGGAGAACCAGCCTGACCCGGGTAACAGTCCTAGAAATTCTCTGTTTGTTCCAGATTCTGTTCGCTATGATGTTCAGTGGGCCCATTCTACACACCTCACCTGTCACCCTGGTATGAACCGGACCCTCGCCTTCCTGTGTCAGCGCTTTTGGTGGCCCACTATGGAGAGAGATGTCTGGGAGTTTGTCTCAGCCTGCTCGTTCTGTGCCCGGAACAAAACCTCCACTAAACCCACTACCGGTCTGCTTTGTCCTCTGCCCTACGCTGCGTGACTTCTGCTAACCCTTCCTCCTGGAGTGCTCAGCTACCCTGTTTTGAAAATGCCCACATCACCCTCACCAATGCCTCGTGAGTTATGTCACCTTTGGAGTGTGCTCTGGGTTACCAACCCCCCTCTGTCCATGACCATATACGTCATTGAGATCGTACCTGAAGGAAGGCCCAGGCTGCCCTTCTTCGTGGCCTCCGCAATGACCCAGTCCCAAGCCAAGCATCTCTGTGCCTCAGCTCCAGTCTACACCCCAGGCCAAAAGGTATGGCTCTCTTCGAAGTGCCTGTCATTGAATGTGGCTTCTAAGAAACTTTCCCCCCCGATTCATTGATTGTGTCATTAACCCCTCTGCTGTGCAACTGAAACTCACAGCCTCTCTCAGGATCTACCCTGTCTGCTCCAGTCCCCTGTAGCAGCTCCTCCACCCCCTCGGCTCATCGATGACCGTCTTACTTATACAGCCTGGCAGCTTATGGATGTGCGCCATCAGGGTCGCGGCTGGGCAAATTGTGCACCACCCTATGGGACTCCCAATCACAGCCAGTTCTGATACAGCCAGGAATTGAACCAGGGTCTGTAGTGATGCCTCTAGCACTGAGATGCAGTGCCTTAGACCGCTGCACTACTCGAGAGCCCAAATGAGGTGATGGCGGCAGATGAATGGCACGACAATGAGCCTCAAGATCTCATTATGGTGTCTCTGTGCATTCAAATTGTCATCGATAAAAAGCAATTGTATTGTCTGTAGCTATTGCCTGCACATACCATAACCCCACCGTCACCATGGGGCACTCTGTTCACAATGTTGACATCAGCAAAGTGCTTTCCCACACAACACCATACACGCTGTCTGACATCTGCCCGGTACAGTTGAAACCAGGATTCATCCATGAAGAGGGCAGCAGGGTAGCCTAGTAGTTAGAGCGTTGGGCTAGTAACCGAAAGGTTACAAGTTCAAATCCCTTAGCTGACAAGGTACAAATCTGTCGTTCTTCCCTGAACAAGGCAGTTAACCCACTGTTCCTAGGCTGTTATTGAAAATAAGAATTTGGTCTTTACTGACTTGCCTAGTTTAATAAAGGTAAAACAGAGCACACTTCTCCATTGATGGTGAGTATTTGCCCTCTGAAGTCAGTCACAATGCCAAACTGCACTCAGGTCGAGATCCTAGTGAGGATGATGAGCTTCCCTGAGATGATTTATGCAGAATTTCTTTGGTTGTGCAAACCCAGTTTCCTCAGCTGTCCAGGTGGCTGGTCTCCAACGATCCCACAGGTGAAGAAGCCAGATGTAGAGGTCCTGGGCTCGTGTGGTCTGCGGTTGTGAGTCCGGTTAGATGTACTGCCAAATTCTCTAATATTCAATTCTCTGGTGGACATTCCTGCCGCCAGCATGCCAATTGCACGTTCACTTGAGACATCTGTGGCATTGTGGCATGTGACAAAACTGCACATTTTAGAGTGTCCCCAGCAAAAGGTGCACCTGTATAATGATCATGCTGTTTAATCAGCTTCTTGATAAGCCACACCTGTCAGGTGGATGGATTGTCTTGGCAAAGGAGAAATGCTCACTAACAGGGAAATACGTTTTTTGTGTGTATGGAACATTTCTGGGATATTTTATTTCAGCTCATGAAACATGGGACCAACACTTTACATGTTGCTTTAATATTTTTGTTTAGTAAATGAGGTTATTTTTTGAGCTCTCCTAGCTGTGCTGTTGAGGAACTAGAGCAAGCACACTTGAGGTTGTTTTGTTAGGAACACAGACCTGTATTCCCGCCTCACACAATTACTGCTGTTCACACAATCCAAAAACGGTCCATTATAAACCACAATCTGGGTCAGGTGGGCATCATGTGAAGGCTTGTTCTACTGTCAACATGACTACCTACGTTATAAATACGATCTCCACAAGGCAATTCAGAGAAGCAGATTGTAATTTTGGCGTGCATAGGGTGGAATTCAGATGGGTGTTCCGCTGTGAATTTTTATGTGCTGTGCTCAAGTTCAGAAAGTCTGTCAGTCAAAACCCATACAATGCTGTGAAGCGGAGACCCTGAGGTCATGTATAGCATTGTCACGTTCTGACCATCGTTCGTGTGTGTTTTCCTTGTTTTAGTGTTGGTCAGGACGTGAACTGGGTGGGCATTCTATGTTGGATGTCTTGTTTGTCTATTTCTATGTCCGGCCTGATATGGTTCTCAATCAGAGGCAGGTGTTAGTCATTGTCTCTGATTGGGAACCATATTTAGGTAGCCTGGGTTTCACTGTGTGTTTGTGGGTGATTGTCCTTAGTGTTAGTTTGCACCAGTTTAGGCTGTTTCGGTTTTCATTACGTTTATTATTTTGCACTGTTTGTATTTGGATTCATGTTGCTATAGTCACAATAAACATGGATCGCAATCTACACGCCGCATTTTGGTCCGACTCTCCTTCACACCTAGAAGACCGTGACAGAATCACCCACCACAACAGGACCAAGCGGTGTGGTAATGGGCAAAGGAAAAAGCAGCAGCAGGAGCAGCGCGAGGAGGTATGGACATGGGAGGACGAATTAGACGGTAAAGGACCTTGGGCTCAGCCAGGAGAGTATCGCCGCCCCAAGGAAGAACGGGAGGCGGCGAAAGCGGAGAGGCGTTGGTACGAGGAGGCAGCGCGGCGTCGTGGATGGAAGCCCGGGAGTCAGCCCCAAAAATTTCTTGGGGGGGGGCTAACAGGGAGTATGGCTACGCCAGGTAGGAGACCTGAGCCAACTTCCTGTGGTTACCGGGGGGGCTAGAGAGACCGGGCAGGCACCGTGTTATGCTGTGGAGCGCACGGTGTCCCCAGTGCGGGTGCACAGCCCGGTGCGGTACATTCCAGCTCCGCGTATCGGCCGGGCTAGAGTGGGCATCGAGCCAAGTGCCATGAAGCCGGCTCTACGCATCTGGTCTCCAGTGCGTCTCCTTGGGCCGGCTTACATGGCACCAGCCTTGCGCACGGTGTCCCCGGTTCGCCTGCATAGCCCAGTGCGGGCTATTCCACCTCGCCGCACTGGCAGGGCGACCGGGACCATTCAACCGGGTAAGGTTGGACAGGCTCGGTGCTCAAGAGCTCCAGTGCGCCTGCACGGCCCGGTCTATCCGTCACCACCTCCACACCCCAGCCCTCCGGTGGCAGCTCCCCGTACCAGGCTGTCTCTCCGGCCCATCCGTCCAGAGCCTTCCTCCTCTCCAGCGCTGCCGGAGCCTCCCGCCTGTCCGGCGCCTCTGCCGGAGCCTCCCGCCTGTCCGGCGCCTCTGCCGGAGCCTCCCGCCTGTCCGGCGCCTCTGCCGGAGCCTCCCGCCTGTCCGGCGCCTCTGCCGGAGCCTCCCGCCTGTCCGGCGCCTCTGCCGGAGCCTCCCGCCTGTCCGGCGCCTCTGCCGGAGCTTCCCGTCTGCCCGGCGCCTCTGCCGGAGCTTCCCGTCTGCCCGGCGCCTCTGCCGGAGCTTCCCGTCTGCCCGGCGCCATCGGAGCTTCCCGTCTGCCCAACGCCGCCAGTGCCGCCCGTCTGCCCAGCGCCGCCAGTGCCGCCCGTCTGCCCAGCGCCGCCAGTGCCGCCCGTCTGCCCAGCGCCGCCAGTGCCGCCCGTCTGCCCAGCGCCGCCAGTGCCGCCCGTCTGCCCAGCGCCGCCAGTGCCGCCCGTCTGCCCAGCGCCGCCAGCGCCGCCCGTCTGCCCAGCGCCGCCAGCGCCGCCCGTCTGCCAGGAGCCGCCAGCGCCGCCCGTCTGCCAGGGGCCGCCAGTGCCGCCAGTCAGCCAGGGGCCGCCAGTGCCGCCAGTCAGCCAGGGGCCGCCAGTGCCGCCAGTCAGCCAGGGGCCGCCAGTGCCGCCAGTCAGCCAGGGGCCGCCAGTGCCGTCAGTCAGCCCAGCGCCAGCGCCGCCAGTCAACCAGGGGCCGCCAGAGCTGCCAGTCTGCAAGGAGCTACCAGTCTGCAAGGAGCCGCCAGAGCTGCCTGTCTGCAGGATGCCGCCAAAGCTGCTAGTCTGCAAGGAGCCGCCAGAGCTGCTAGTCTGCAAGGAGCCGCCAGAGCTGCCAGTTAGCATGGAGCAGCCAGGGCCGCCAGTCAGCATGGAGCAGCCAGGGCCGCCAGTCAGCATGGAGCAGCCAGGGCCGCCAGTCAGCATGGAGCAGCCAGGGCCGCCAGTCAGCATGGAGCAGCCAGGGCCGCCAGTCAGCATGGAGCAGCCAGGGCCGCCAGTCAGCATGGAGCAGCCAGTGCTGCCAGTCAGCATGGAGCAGCCAGATCTGCCAGTCGACCAGACTCTTCCAGATCTGCCAGTCGACCAGACTCTTCCAGATCTGCCAGTCGACCAGACTCTTCCAGATCTGCCAGTCGACCAGACTCTTCCAGATCTGCCAGTCGACCAGACTCTTCCAGATCTGCCAGTCGACCAGACTCTTCCAGATCTGCCAGTCGACCAGACTCTTCCAGATCTGCCAGTCGACCAGACTCTTCCAGATCTGCCAGTCGACCAGACTCTTCCAGATCTGCCAGTCGACCAGACTCTTCCAGATCTGCCAGTCGACCAGACTCTTCCAGATCTGCCAGTCGACCAGACTCTTCCAGATCTGCCAGTCGACCAGACTCTTCCAGATCTGCCAGTCGACCAGACTCTTCCAGATCTGCCAGTCGATCAGACTCTTCCAGATCTGCCAGTCGGCCAGGATCTTCCAGATCTGCCAGTCGGCCAGGATCTGCCAGAACCGCCAGCCGGCCAGGATCTGCCAGAACCGCCAGCCAGCCAGGATCTGCCGGATCTAACTACCTGCCTGAGCTTCCTCTCAGTGCTGTGCTACCCATCAGTCCCGAGCTACTTCTGTCCCGAGCTGCCCCTCTGTCTCGAGCTGACCCTCTGTCCCGAGCTGTCATTAAGAAGGGTCACCTATCTAGGGACGCTAAGGAGGTGGACTAAAACTGTTATGGAGTGGGGTCCACGTCCAGCGCCAGAGCCGCCACCGCGGACAGATGCCCACCCACACCCTCCCCCATAGGTTTAAGTTGTGCGTCCGGAGTCCGCACCTTGGAGGGGGGGTACTGTCACGTTCTGACCGTCGTTCGTGTGTGTTTTCCTTGTTTTAGTGTTGGTCAGGACGTGAACTGGGTGGGCATTCTATGTTGGATGTCTTGTTTGTCTATTTCTATGTCCGGCCTGATATGGTTCTCAATCAGAGGCAGGTGTTAGTCATTGTCTCTGATTGGGAACCATATTTAGGTAGCCTGGGTTTCACTGTGTGTTTGTGGGTGATTGTCCTTAGTGTTAGTTTGCACCAGTTTAGGCTGTTTCGGTTTTCATTACGTTTATTATTTTGCACTGTTTGTATTTGGATTCATGTTGCTATAGTCACAATAAACATGGATCGCAATCTACACGCCGCATTTTGGTCCGACTCTCCTTCACACCTAGAAGACCGTTACAAGCATGTTACTGTACAGCCACTGCATTTCAATTTAGTTGCTCATCAGTGTCCAAATCTGCCATTTACGACCCGGATACGGATACAAGTGTAAAAGGGTTCATGTTCTCTGAACTATTTGAGAACATTCCCAATATCAAACCAGCTCAAAAACATTCCTAGAACATTACATTTTTTTTTATTTAAATGTAACCATGTTTGAACTTTTAGGAAACGTCTGTTAAGGTAATAAAATGCCAAGAAAATTATGTTTTTTGTCAAGTTCCTTAAATGTGTTGAGAATGTTCCAAATCCAAGCAACTATCCTGCATCATTCTTAGAAAGTTGTGGGGAGGTTGTCTGCAAAATAACCATAGGACAACCAAGCTCTTAAAAACACAGAACGTTACGAACTAATGGGGAAGACAGGCGTTAAAGCGTGAACATTCTCTTTGAGTCTCTTCACTGAATGTGGTGGGTGAAATTTTGCCCATCTGTTGTGATGAGCTTTCTCACATCACACGTGCAGGAGAGTAGTCCCATACTTTCACTTTATTGTGGTAGGGACCAGAAACACATTGCCCTTAGAGGGGAAAAAGCTGTTTTTCTGGGTTTTACGGATCTTTAATTTCCCATCATTTTCCCAGCGTGTCCCTGACATTTCCAATACATAAAAGTTGTGATGCGCAGCGCTAAGCAGCGCCCTGGCCAGGCACCGATGGAGAGGATTTTTAATATCCCAGGCCAAGCAGAGTAGAGCAGAGGCAGTCCTGTCCTGTAAGGCCAGTAGGAAGGCTCATTGGGAGTTAGCATGCTGTTTGTCTTGTGCTGCTGGCAGGGAGAGATTCAACTTGAAAGGGCAACGCATGCCAGTTACGGAAATGGACACTGAATGGATTTCATGTAAGTGGAAGCAATGTTGGCTGAATAGGATACACCACTCTTACTACCTTTATGATGACATATACCTTGTCACTCTTGGCCACAGACTGACTGGTCCAGGCCTGACTGTTTTCCCAGATTAAATAGCCTTTTTAATAGTGACTCTGAGGAGCTCTAGTACGAGGTAGTGAAGTGCTCAGATGGCAGTGAACGACAAAGCTAATTAAGCATATTATCTCCCTGAGGTGGCTAGAGGAAGTCCATCTGCTTCATACGGGAGGTCATTAAGTGACGTGTCTTTGTTCAGCAGGCCTACAGTACTGCTCCTTGATTCACTACATCGGCGTTCCAACATGTGAAGGGGAGACATTAAATGGAATGGGCTTACCTTGCAGTGTTTGAGCTATTGGCTAATGGAGTCAGGGCCATTCTCCAAGATTTGCGATAACATTTTTCTGAGAGGGAGAAGAAAATGTCTGTTCTCTCTCTCCCTCCTTATCAATCACACACAGGAAAAATAAATGGTTTCCTCATGCATTCTGCTATCATTGTCAAATGGACTGGTTGATTTGGAATAGGGTCCTTTTGAAATGAAGGGAAGGATCTATTGGCATTGGGCGGCAAATGGCCCTCACCAACCTGTGTGTACCTTTTAGAAGACTTGCAGACTCTGGCGCCTCTGTCATTTTTTTCTGCACATCTTATTATATTGCTTCATTGATGAAGCACTGTGTTGTCACCATCAATTTGCTTATTAAACAAACAGGGGTGCAGATGATGTTGTGGCCTGTCTGCTGCACATACTCCTTGAACATCTGGAGGCCCCTGGGAACTAAGCCAGGATCCTTTTCGTGTTCTTCAGCTCAGCATTTAACACCATACAAAGGCACAGAATGATGGAAAACCCCACCAACCTTCACGGCTATTCACGTCTCATTAAATGGATCCACAGTTTCCTCAACCACATACCCCATGCCATCAGATTGGAAGGCAAAACATCCCCACTGGTCATCACCAACACTGGCACCCCCAGGGGTGTGTTCTGAGCCCCTTCCTGTAAACGTAACGTTATGACTATAACTACTGTTCACTGAAGGAACATACTATCGATTTCGGTTGAAGGATCTACAATCACGCCTGACAAGGCCAATGAAATCCGAGCCTCACTGGAAGCCTTGCCTTCCACAGGTGATGTGTTTGAGGCTCGGATTTATTCCTTCAATTTAATACAGCTCTTCACCGAGCCCAGGAACGGGCAGGGCGGGGCCAAACAGGTGTTGTACCTCGTTTCCCTCCTTCAGGGAACAGTAGTAATAGTCATAACGGTATGATCTCTTTCAGTCAGTCAACTTCAGTACAACATACTATGGGGAAATATAATCACACGCCAAGCCCACCCTAACAGATACTAAATGAAACTGCCCATGGCAGAACACACAGACTTGACCCCACCAGATGCAGTAGTCTGGGTATTGCGGACACTGCATGCTGCCTAGCGACTTTCCCCTGTCCCAGCAGTAAGCACACTGTGGACTACACTGGCAGCTGTGACATCCAAGTGATATAACCTCACAAAAGTGTGTGGTGATGCTCAACTCGCCACAGCACAATAACCCCTATATTCAACCATTTAAACAACGCCTAAGACACTGCCAGACCCTTGGTGGAGTGGGCGTGTACACCGTTAGGTAACCCTCGCCCCTTTCTGCTATATGCCAGGGAGATAGCTTCAACTATCCAGTGGGAGAGACACTGCTTAGCGAGCACCCTGCTGCGAACTGAATTAGCAAAATAGATAAAAAGCTGGTCAAATAACTGGACTTCCCTGGTCTGTTCAATATACGTGCATAAATCTTGCACCTGACACAGGGCATGTAACCTCTGTTGCTCTTCAGAAGCAAAGGGAGGAAGTGAAAAGGGAAATGGCTCAAAAGCTTAAAAACCTGTAGGAACCTTGACTTTCGGGGCAAAGTCATCATGCCAGGTCGAACTGAGTACAGGAAGGGTTTACGGATAATGCGTGGAGTTCCCCAACATGTTTAGCCAAAGCCATGAGCAGGGAGGAGGAGAGTATCGACTCCAGAGGCTCAAACGGGCCCGCACACAATGCCTCCAAAACCAGCGCCAAGTTCCATGAGGGCGCAATAGGTGAGCCCCCGGTGAGGCACCTTCAATTCCAACATGACACTCTAAGACATGTACACTTTTAACGTGGAGAATGCGTAGCCCTGCTCGACAAGCTCCTGTAGGAACATGAGGATTTCCCTCACAGAGCACGGAAAAGGAACAATTCCTTTATCTTGGCACAAAAGCTTGCCATTTATAGGCATACAGCCCTCTCGTGGAGGGCGCCCTTGCAGACTGAATGGTAGCAATAACATTTGGAGGTAAAACCCTAGCCATCAGATTAGCCCTCTCAGGGGCCAGGCCCATAGGAACCAAATCTCTGGCCTCGTACCAAACCTGTCCATGTGCCTGGGACAACAGGTCTCTGCGCAACGGGAGTTGCCACAAGTTCCCGCCTAGGAAGTGAACGATCTCTGCGAACCGAGGCTGCATGGACCAAGGGGAGCTACAAGAATGAATGATAAGCCCTCCCGGGCCTCTCCAACGTGGGCTGAATCCTAACCACTGGCGGAAATGCGTAAAGGAGGGTCCAAGGCCACTGGTGCGCCAGAGCATCCGTTCCCAATGGAGAACTCGGTTCTCTAATCAAGAAAAATAGATGACACTTCGCGTTTTCTCGCAACGCGTAAAGACCTACGCCGGCCCTGCCGAACCGCTGCCATATCTGGGCAACCACCCAGCAGATCCGCACCAGGTTGAGGCAACCGGAAACATCCACTGCCCGGAAACGTGCACTGCTGAAGTGAGAGCAAATGCGCACTCACTCACAGCAACAGGGAGTGAGCTAAGGTGAGGAGGGGGGGGGGGCCGAGTTCCCTCCTGTCTGTTGATGTATGCCACCTTCGTCATGTTGTCGGATCTGAACAGCACATGCTGGCCCGACAAACGTGGGAGAAGGCGCCTGAGAGCTAAGTGCACCGTCAGAAGTTCAATACTCCCCAAATTGGCACAGTCCATACTCCCCAAAATGAGTAACCCTTGCACAGTGCACCCCACCCTTCGGGGGACATGTCTGTCATTACATGTTTTACTGGACTCACGCGGAATACACAACACTCTTGAAATCCAAAAACAGTGAAACAATGTGTTTAGGGGCAAACGTTTGCCGGAAGCCCGGTCCACTCTGGGTTTGGGGTACTGTTGTAAACATGGGTGTTTAGGCCGGCTGGCAAGGAAGGACCCGATCCCATGCCACCCCCCATCCCCGAGCTAGGTACGCAGGGGCTGTATCCTTCCCCGCACCATGGCAGGACCATCTCGCACCTGGTTGGCGGTGCTTGTGCCGGGCGCACTTGCGTCGTGCCTGGGAACTAGGCCAGTCCAACCTGGTGCTGGGACTGGTCCTGGGGTAGCCCACTTAGCCGGCGGAACTCCGCCTGTCGTCCTTCCGGAAGGTGTCCCCCCTGGCATCCTCAAAGGACCTCCGAAGGAGAAACGCGCACAGCGCCTCTTCCTGCTTCTTTTTGGCCTCAAACCCAATAAGAGATATCTCCAGTGCATTTGCTTCTTGGGCCAGTATAGTTAGGCCCTGTCCAGAACAATCCCTAACCGCTCACCCCTAGATCTGAAACAACTTGATAGGTGAAAGGAATAAGGTGAATGCACTTGAAAGTAAATCTCAGCTCTGTTAAAAGTACACTCAAGAAAATCTAGTGATTCAGGAGTATCATTAAAACAGGTTAATATGCCCCACCAACATTAGACCACTATACAGAAAGCCATTACATGTTTTCATAAGTCAATTAAATCAATGGTTAAAGAATTGTCAAATTAACTGATAACTGACACAGACATGGTGGTGTAGCAGGAAGATCTGAACGCCATGAACCAAGAGGTTGTGAGTTAATTTCCCAGGTGAGGATAATAATAATTACTGTATAAATGATATAAAAAAATATATATATTTAACCTTTATTTAACTAGGCAAGTCAGTTAAAAAAAATCTTATTTACAATGACTGCCTACCCTGGCCAAACCCGGACGACGCTGGGCCAATTGTGCTTTGCCCTATGGGACTCCCAATCACGGCCAGATGTGAAACAGCCTGGATTTGAACTGTAGTGACGCTACTTGCACTGAGATGCAGTGTCTTAGACCACTGCGCCGCTCGGGAGTGGCCACAATTTAATCATATGTCATGGTGTGTCAAATATGTTATTAAAAAACACTCTGTTAAAAGCACTCTGTGTCTGTGTGTTTGTGTGATAATCCCTAATCTTGCCAACAGACAAAAGGAGCTGTGAATGGATCAGTGGTTCACCAATCAGGGCCTTGATGGGCTTGGCAACAGTTATAAGGCCTGATGGAATATTCTCATAACCCTCATTACTGGAGACATTAATGTTCTTGCAACATCCCAGAAAGCACATCTAGAACATTAATGTTGTATATTCTGAGAACACTGTAATCACGATCAAGATAAATTCTACTTGACATTAAGTGAATGTTCTGCTAACTTTAACATCAAAACATGCTAAAAGGGTTCCCATGAGGTTTTTGCTAAACATGCAACAATTTCAACAATTTTACTGAGTTACAGTTCATATAAGGAAATCAGTAAATAAATCAATAAATAAATGAGGCCCTAATCTATGTATTTCACATGACTGGGTAGTCAAAAGGGCTTTATTACAGACATAAATACTCCTCAGTTTCATCAGTTGTCCGGGTGGCTGGTCTCAGACGATCCTGCAAGTCTCGAAGCCGGATGTGGAGGTCCTGGGCTGGCGTGGTCTGTGGCTGCGAGGCTGGTTGGACGTAATGCCAAATTCCCTAAAATTAACATTACATTCACTGACAACTCCTCTGGTGGACATTCTTGAGGCAGCATGCCAATTTCACGCTCCCTCAAAACTTGAGACATCTGTGGCATAGTGTTGCGTGACAAAACTGCACATTTTAGAGTGGCCTTTTATTGTTCCCAGCACAAGGTCCAACTGTGTAATGATCATGCTGTTTAATCAGATGAATGAATGAATGAAATTTTATTTGTGTCAAATCGCCAATTGGCAACCCATCCCTTATGGGATTAATTGACACATAAACAAACATTACAATAATTCACTATGGTAATTAAATTATAATTATTTTTCTGGCGTTAAGAGTGAAAAAAAAGAGTGAATAAAGAGTGAAAAAAAAATCTATCAATGCATAATAGTAAATACGATTATCCAAGCAATAATTACGTCCCTAGAACAGTCCCTAGAACAGTCAAAATAATATACAGTACCTTTCAAAAGTTTAATGTTTTTGATAGTAAAGCTCATTTTTTTGTCCATTAAAATAACATCAAGGCCAGCATCCTGGAGTCGCCTCTTCACTGTTGACATTGAGACTGGTGTTTTGCGGGTACTATTTAATGAAGCTGCCAGTTGAGGACTTGTGAGGCATCTGTTTCTCAAACTAGACACTCTAATGTACTTGTCCTCTTGCTCAGTTGTGCACCCGGGCCTTCCAATCCTCTTTCTATTCTGGTTAGCGCCAGTTTGTGCTGTTCTGAAAGGAGTAGTACACAGTACACAGTTATACAAGATCTTCAGTTTCTTGGCAATTTCTCGCCTGGAATAGCCTTCAATTCTCAGAACAAGAATAGACTGACGAGTTTCAAAAGCAAGGCCTTTGATTCTAGCCATTTTGAGCCTGTAATCGAACCCACAAATGCAGATGCTCCAGATACTCAACTAGTCTAAAGAAGGCCAGTTTTATTGCTTCTTTAATCAAAACAACAGTTTTCAGCTGTGCTAACATAATTGCAAAAGGTTTTTCTAATGATCAATTAGCCTTTTAAAATGATAAACTTTGATTAGCTA
Organism: Oncorhynchus mykiss; assembly: GCF_013265735.2. Taxonomy (NCBI): domain Eukaryota; kingdom Metazoa; phylum Chordata; class Actinopteri; order Salmoniformes; family Salmonidae; genus Oncorhynchus; species Oncorhynchus mykiss. Next base: position 50,371,011 of record NC_048580.1, read on the forward strand.
ACACAACGTGCCATTGGAACACAGGAGTGATGGTTGCTGATAATGGGGCTATGTACGCCTATGTAGATATTCCATAAAGAATCAGCCCGTTTCCATCTACAATAGTCATTTACAACATTAACAATGTCTACACTGTATTTCTGTTCAATTTGATATTTTAATTGACAAAAATTTGCTTTTCTTTCAAAAACAAGGACATTTCTAAGTAACCCCAAACTTTTGAACAGTATTGTACATACAGTTGAAGTCGGAAGTACATGCACTTAGGTTGGAGTTAAAACTTGTTTAATCCACCACTCCTCAAATTTCTTGTTAATAAGCCTAGGCGTCCCGCTAGCGGGACAACTTCCGGTGAAACTGGAGGGCGCTCAATTCAAATAAATAATCATAAAAATTATGGATATTAAACATTTAGGTACATGTAAGTGTCTTATATCAGTTGAAAGGTTAAATTCTTCATCTAACTGCACTGTTCGATTTACAGTAGCTATTACAGCGAAAGCATGCCATGCGATTGTTTGAGGACGGCGCAGCAAATCAAAATATTTTCCCACCGGCACAGGTTTCATAAAATCACAAATAGCGATTAAATATTCACTGACTTTTTGAAAATCTTTCTCTGATTTGTCATCCAAAGGGTCCCACCTATAACATGTAGTGTCATTTTGTTAGATAAAATCCTTCTTTATATCCCAAAAAGTCTGTTTAGTTGGCGCCATCAATTTGAGTAATCCACACGTTCAACATGTAGAGAAAGGAACCCGAAAATCTACCCCGAAACTTTGTTTCAACATGTGAAAATAAGTTTCTGTTTACTCCTCAGATACCCTAAAATGTAATCAAACTATAGCATTTCTTACGGAAAGAAGAATGTTCAATAGGAAACCAATTTTAGCAGGTGCGTGTCCTGTCTTAATAGCGCACGCAAACATGAATTTCCAAGACTGTGTCCCTGTACTAAAAGTGATAGTTCATATTCGTTTTTGAAGGTACAAGGACAGAGGTCAGGGCTTTGTGATGGCCACTCCAAAACCTTGACTTTGCTTTCCTTAAGTCATTTTGCCACAACTTTGGAAGTATGCTTGGGGTCATTGTCCATTTGGAATATATCCACATAATTTTCCTTCCTCATGAAGCCATCTATTTTGTGAAGTGCACCAGCCCCTCCTGCAGCAAAGCACCCCCACAACATGATAATGCACCCCCATCCTTCACAGTTGGGATGGTGTTCTTCGGCTTGCAAGCCTCCCCCTTTTTCCTCCAAACATAACGATGGTCATTATTGCCAAACAGTTCCATTTCTGTTTCATCAGAAAAGAGAACATTTCTCCAAAAAGTACGATCTTTGTCCCCATGTGCAGTTGCAAACTGTAGTCTGGCTTTTTTATGGCGGCTTTGGAGCAGTGGCATCTTCCTTGCTGAGCGGCCTTTCAGGTTATGTCAAAATAGGACTCGTTTTACTGTGGATATAGAGTAGACACTTATGTACCCGTTTCCTCCAGCATCTTCACAAGGTCCTTTGCTGTTGTTCTGGGATTGATTTGCACTTTTCGCATCAAAGTACATTCATCTCTAGCAGACAGAACGCGTGTCCTTCCTGAGCGGTATGACGGCTGCGTGGTCCCATGGTGTTTATACATGTGTACTATTGTTTGTTCAGATGAACGTGGTACCTTCAGGCGTTTGGAAATTGCTCCCAAGTATGAACCAGACTTGTGGAGGTCTACCGTTTTTTTCTGAGATCTTGGCTGATTTCTTTTGATTTTCCCATGATGTCAAGCAAAGAGGCACTGAGTTTGAAGGTAGTCCTTGAAATACATCCACAGGTACACCTCCAATTGACTCAAACTATGTCAATTAGCCTATGAGAAGCTTCTAAAGCCATGACATCATTTTCTGGAATTTTCCAAGCTGTTTAAAACCTGTTAGGGATAGGGGGCAGCATTTTCACTTGATGAATTGCGTGCCCATAGTGAACTGCATCCTACTCTGTCCTAGATGCTAATATATGCATATTATTATTACTATTGGATATAAAGCACTGTGAAGTTTCTGAAACAGTTTGAATTATGTCTGTGAGTATAACAGAACTCATAGGGCAGGCAAACTTCCAAACAGGAAGTGGAAATTCTGGGGCTGGTCGAATTTCAAGTCATTGCCTATTCACATCCAAACAAGATATGGATCTGTTCGCACTTCCTACGCCTTCCACTAGATGTCAACAGTCAGTAGAACGTGGAATGAAGCCCCTAGTGTGATGTGGGACTTGATGGGAGGGAATGAGTCAGTGGTCTGTCAGAATGCCATTTCCTGGTTACGCAGATGTAGTCATGATATCGCCTGCGTTCCATTACTCTGTAGACAAAAACGAATGCTCCGGTTGGAACGTTATTGGATATATATGAAAATAACATCCTGAAGATTGATTCTCTACTTAGTTTGACCAGTTTATTCGACCTGGAATATAACTTTTTGAAGTTTTCGTCCGAGTTCGCCTGGACCAGCGCCAGCTTTTGGACATGTGAACTAACCGTGCAAGCAAAAGCAGCTAATTGGACACTAGTAATGGACATTATGGAACAAAACAACGATTTATTGTGGAACTAGGACTCCTTGCACTGCATTCTGATGAAAGATCATCAAAGGTAAGGGAATATTTATGATGTCATTTCGTATTTCTGTTGACTCCAACATGGCCGAGAAATATTGTTACGTCTTAGCGCCGTTTTAGATTATTGCATGATATGCTTTTTTCGTAACGGAAAAAAAAAATCTGACACAGCGGTTGCATTAAGAACCAGTGTATCTTTAATTTTATGTAAAACATGTATCTTTCGTCAAAGTTTATGATGAGTATTTATTTTATCTGGCGTAGCTCTCTGTAATTACTCCAGATATTTTGGAGGCATTTCTGAACATGGCATCAATGTAAATCGAGATTTGTGGATATAAATATGCATATTATCGAACAAAACATACATGTATTGTGTAACATGATGTCATATGAGTGTCATCTGATGAAGATTATCAAAGGTTAGTGATTAATTTTATCTCTAATTCTGCATTTGTGACTCTATCTTTGGCTGGGAAAAATTTCCCGCGCTGCCTTTTCAGCGGAATGTTGTGGGGGGTTCCGTTAGCAGAACGTGTGTCCTAGACAGGTTAAAGGCACAGTCATCTTAGTGTATGTAAACTTCTGACCCACTGGAAATGTGGTACAGTGAATTGTAAGTGAAATAATCTGTCTGTAAAGAACAAAAAATGACTTGTGTCATGCACAAAGTAGATGTCCTAACCGACTTGCCAAAATATAGCTTGATAAAAACTTCTTAGGGCTGCAATCCTGTTAACGGGATCGACAGCCAGTGAAAGTGCAGGGCAGCAAATTCAAAACAACATAAATCTCATAATTAAAATTCCTCAAACATACATGTATCTTATACCGTTTTAAAGGTAATCTTGTTGTTAATCCCACCACAGTCTCCGATTTCAAATAGGCTTTACAGCGAAAGCACCACTAACGATTATGTTAGGTCACCACAAACTCACAGAAAAAAACAGCCATTTTTCCAGCCAAAGAGAGGAGTCAAAAAAAGCACAAATATAGATAAAATTAATCACTAACCTTTGATGATCTTCATCAGATGACACTCATAGGACTTCATGTTACACAATACATGTAGGTTTTGTTTGATAAAGTTCATATTTATATTTAAAAAATCTCAGTATACATCGGAGCGTTACGTTTACTAGTTACAAAAACATCCAGTGATATTGAAGAGAGCCACATCATTTTACAGAAATACTCATTATAAATGTCGATGAAAATACAATTGTTAGACATGGAAATATAGATATACCTCTCCTTAATGCAACCGCTGTGTCAGATTTAAAAAAAACAAACCATGCAATAATCTGAGAACAGCGCTCAGAATTCTTTTTTTTATCCGCCATGTTTGAGTCAACAGAAATCAGAAATAACATTATAAATAATCCCTTACCTTTGATGATCTTCATCAGAATGCACTCCCAGGAATCATAGTTCCACAATAAATGTTTGATTTGTTCGATAATGTCCATCATTTATGTCCATGTAGCTACTTTTGTTAGGGCGTTTAGTACACAAATCCAAACGCTCGTGCATGTCCAGCCGAATGTCTGACGAAAACTTCAAAAAGTTACATTACAGGTCAAAGAAACTTGTCAAACTAAGTATAGAATCAATCTTTAGGATGTTTTATCATAAATCTTCAATAACGTTCCAACCGGAGAATTCCATTGTCTGTAGAAAAGCCATGGAACGTAGGTCGCTATCATGTGAAATGCGTATGACCAGGACCTGGCTCTCTGCCAGACCACTGACTCAAAGAGCTCTCATCCGGCCCCACATCACAGTATAAGCCTCATTCAAGTTTCTAAAGACGGTTGACATCTAGTGGAATCCTTAGGAAGTGCAACATAACCAACATCCCACTGTGTATTCAATAGGGGCTGGTTTGAAAATCGACCAACCTCACATTTCCCACTTCCTGTTTGGATTTCTTCTCAGGTTTTTGCCTGCCATATGAGTTCTGTTACACTCACATCATTCAAACAGTTTTAGAAACTTCAGAGTGTTTTCTATCCAATACTAATATGCATATATTAGCAACTGGAACTGAGGAGCAGGCCGTTTACTCTGGGCACCTTTCATCCATGTTCCTCAATACTGTCCCTTCAGCCATAAGAATTAACAAATGATTTGTGGAGTCATTGAAAAACAAGTTAATGACTCCAACCTAAGTGTATGTAAACTTCCAACCAACATACATACCATATAGAGATGAATAAATACAGAAGTTAATGAACAAAATAAACAGAAGTCACTTGAACCCAGTCTGGCACAAAGAGAAGATTAATAAGGGAGACAAGCCTATACAGAATCTACATACACACACACACACCATTTACCACATAGAAGCTAAAAACATTTTTTTATGTTTAATACAGCTGTAACGGTTTTCTGTATGGGAAAGAGAGTCGGACCAAAATGCAGCGTGTAGATTGCGATCCATGTTTAATAACACAACGTAAACACGAATCAATACAAGAACTACAAAACAATAAACGTAACGAAAACCGAAACAGTCTAATACTGGTGCACATACACACAGAACAAGGACATCAAGACACTAAGGACAATCACCCACATAACCCAACACCAAACAGCCTAATACTGGTGCACATACACACAGACCAAGGACATCAAGACACTAAGGACAATCACCCACATAACCCAACACCAACCAGCCTAATACTGGTGCACATACACACAGACCAAGGACATCAAGACACTAAGGACAATCACCCACGACAAACTCAAAGAATATGGCTGCCTAAATATGGTTCCCAATCAGAGACAACGATAAACACCTGCCTCTGATTGAGAACCACTTCAGACAGCCATAGACTTAACTAGAACACCCCACTAGCTACAATCCCTATACATACACACACACCACATACAAAAACCCATGCCACACCCTGGCCTGACCAAATAAATAAAGATAAACACAAAATACTTCGACCAGGGCGTGACAACAGCTTCTTGATATGCCACACTTGTCAAGGGGATGGATTATTTTGGTGAAGGAGAAACGCTCACTAAAAGGGATGTAAACAAGTTTGTGCACAATTTTTGGGAGAAATACGCTTTTTGTGCAAAATTAACATTTCTGGATCTTTTATTTAAGCTCATGAAACATGAGACCAACACTTTACATGTTCATTTATATATTTTTTGCAGTATAGAATGTTCCCCTAACTAACAGAAAACTGGACACTCAAACATGAAGGGAACATTACGGGTAACATTACAAAAACGTTCTCTCTCCTTAGAATTGTTAAGTGGGCTGACTGTTTTATCTGCTGGGTGTAGGGAAGTTTACTTTTGGGATTGTAAATATTATGACTGGGTGTATGGGTATTTTGGTGCTCTGTATTTCAATGTACAAGCATGTGGAAATGAATTTCCTCCTTGGAGGACAATAACATCTAATCTAACAGTTTGTCTTGTGTGGATTAGCCTACATTTTGTATGCACTGCATGGTGGCTTGCAGAAAGACTGGGAAACGCTGACTGCTGTTACCGTGTGGCAGTCTCAAGGACCAAGGACTTATTTCAGAAATGTTTTACACCCTGCAAGATTCTTATTGTGAAATGTATTCATAGGCTTTTTGTGTTTGTTCACTTAGGATTCATTTATTTAAACTAGATAGCATGTCCAATCAGACGATGCAAGCTTCATGCATGGCCATGTGAAAACAAAGGGTTTGAGAGAGAAATATTACCAGTAGAACGCCCGTTCATGGTAGCTTTGTTGTATTGCTGATTTACCACACCCTTCTTCTTTATAAAGATTTAGTTCCATGTCATGTTGCAAACACATTCCCCACTACCCTTTTTTCCCAACCTGGACTCAGGGGTAGACGTGACATAGTAAAAGTAAATCCAAGACACTGCAATTAGTATAATATGTGATGTTTCATATGGTATGTATTCATTTATGGATGTCCATCATCCATTCCGTATGATGTGTTATGAATTGCAATTCATACAACATGTTACTAACTGCAATTCATACAATATGCAATGAATTAGAAATTCCAATTTGTTGTGGCTAACGTTAGCTAGGTGGTTAACGCTAATGTTAACTAAGTGGCTAACATTAGCTAGGCAAGGGGTTAGGATTAGCTAACAGGCTAAGTAGTTGCAAAGAAGCTAATCATCTCAAATGCTAATGTTGTCCATGATGAGATTCGAACAGGCAATCTTTGGGTTGCTAGATGTTTGCGTTATTCCTCCTACCCATCCACCCCGACAAACCACTCTACTTTCATTTTTTGTCTGAAGTAACCACAAGGGTACATGCTCAGCCCCCTCCTGTACGCTCTGTTCACCTATGACTGCGTGGCGCGTCAGGAAGTCCAGGACCCAGATGCACAGGGCGGGGTTCAGACTCAGGGCCCCGAGCTTAGTGATGAGCTTGGAGGGTACTTGGAGGGTACTATGGTGCTGACTGCTGAGCTATAGTCAATGTGATGGCGATTGCATCGTCTGTGGATCTATTGGGGCGGTAAGCAAATTGAAGTGGGTCTAGGGTGTCAGGTAGGGTAGAGATGATATGATCCTTAACTAACCTCTCAAAGCACTTCATGATGACAGAAGTGAGTGCTCCGGGGCGAATAGTCATTTAGTTTAGTTTCCTTTGCTTTATTGGGTACAGGAACAATGGTGGACTTCTTGAAGCAAGTGGGGACAGAAAACTGGAGTGTTTTATGTTTATATTTACCTCATTATAAGAATGTGGCGTTTACCAAAGGAATCAGAGACTGGCGGTGAAATGGTGTCTGCACTATTTGCTGCTGGGTTTGGGTTGTGTTATGAGCCGGACCAGGGAGGCAGATAATACTGTGGAGTTGGTGTGTCTGTTCAAACCCCTGTCACTCTGTTTGGGTTAGGTGGGTGGACCCTGCCCGACAGACTGGATCAGAGAAGAAGAGGAATTCTAGACTTTATACCCTGAGTTCCCTTTACAGCTAATGGAAGCCATCAATTAGAGCTGTCTATAACATGTAGGTAGGCTGCAACCAATGACTGTACATATGAATGGAGAAAGCCATCTATCACGTGACACCCTATGTAAAGACTCAATAGAGCCAAATGTAAAGACTCATTGAAGCCAAATGAAGTCGGTTAAGACGGTGTCTCATTAGATCATTAAATCTGGCATTGTCCCCATGTAGCTTGTTTCTGGTCACAGGTGGTTAGCAGTGTTTTGGTTATTTGGAAAGCCAAATCAATCAACAATATAATAATACTCCTAGGAAAAATATAAATCTTTAACTTACAATCAATGCAATTAGAAAGGTTCAAAATGAATGAAAGACATCACAGTTGAAAAATATATGACACGTGGAAATCAAAAGAGGACGGTCTACAGCGATAGGTGGGATGGGCTGAGGCTCATGATCAGAAATAGTTATTGCTGAAAACCCTATACATTTTGGATACTATCTATCCAAAATGTTGTGTTTTATAATAAAAAAAACATTACCTTTATGTAACTACTGTGTATGAAAGTACCATATATGCAAAATTTGTGTAAAATGTATATGTAAAACAAAGTTTGAAAAATATAAAATGATGTTGTCTCATGGAGACAACATGCGCAGTTTGAGCTACTCCAGGAAGGGACATTGCAGGCTAGCTCAGTGCGGCCCTCTCTCACTGAATATATCAAGGGTACTGCAGGCTGCCATTAGCATTGATTGTCTTATTTTTTTTTTGTTCATTTACACAAAGATCGCCATTTTTCCCATTCACTATAATGGGGATCCGGTTTTCTGCTAACAATGCCTGCTGTACTGCGGTTGGCCTTGAAATTTCGTGTCTTCAATGAGAGGGGGCAGTCGTTCTCCCCTGGCTGCAACTCTAAAGGTTTGAAATTGGGAGAGAGGCTTTCGGTGAGTGCGATAATGTTTGTGAAGACGCCACACATAATCGTCTCGTGTCTGTGAATTCTCCCGAATGCTGGAAGTCGGAGAGCTGTGAAAACTACTTGTTGTGAACAGCAATGTTCCGCTGCTGTTTGAATTAGCACAGGCTCTCTCTAATCCAGCTAAAGCCTTCTGCTGGCTCCCCTGCTCTTGTCTCCATCCCTCTCCTATCCTGAACCGCTCCTTGCTTCACTCTTCTGCTTGTCAAGGCTTCCCCCCCAGCCCTCCACCCAGTACCCTCTCTCTCTCTCTCCTCCTTGTCACTAGTTGCAAAGCACTTTGAAGCACTTGAGCGTGGGTACGAGATAATAATCCTCCTGAAATCCTGACAGCCGCGTTGACACGCTGTCGGCAGGGGCCTTGTTCTGGAAATATCTGCATGACTCCCCCATCCAACCAGCTGAAGCTGCTTTTACCTGGATGGACAGAGAGTGGAGCAGCCGACCGCCACACAGTCAGCCCCCTTTAGCCTCAAGGCCTGCAGAGGCTAACCAATCACAAATTAATTTACTTCAAAGGGGGAGACGAATGCATTTTAATTTTATTTTTTGGAGCAAGGATTATTAATTTCTCAGCATGCCAGACGGATGTAGGCACATATCAGGGGCTCCAGGGGGTGTAATACCTCTTCGCCTCTTAAACCACAGGGCCAGCGGTTAGAACAGAGACGACAGGAGAAGCATTCTAATCAGAATGCTGTACAGGGTGCTTTTTTTCTCCACACTAAAAGCACATTTTGCTGTGTTGCTGGTTTCTAATGGAAATGTAAGAAGTAAACTTCAAGTAAGGATGAGGCATTTTATTTTCCCTTTCTTTGTACCTTTTAGCCTTGTAATGTTGGGCACAGAAGGTAAAGCTCATCTCCCGATACAAAATATCAGTTTGCTCAGACAGTAGTGTCGTAACGTTGTATTGATTAATGTGACGACTGCTGCTCATCGAATGATTAACTGTTTATAATTACGTGATTAAACAAATCAGGTAATTATTAACTCAATAGCCTGGGGCACCATGGGAAAGTTTGGGTTTTTATTGAGTTTCTATTTTCCAAATTAACTCAAAGAATATCAGAATATCGATTTTACAACAGTCGCTAATTAATAAATTTCCTCTACAGTCTCCTTCTGAACGTCACATAATTTGTGAATCTGCACAAACCCGAGTCTCAGTAAATAAGTCCGTACCACACCAATTGAGTTGATTATTTATTTACTAACAAGCAAAACAGATAATATAAGATACACATGCACAAACACACAGTCTAGGCTATTGATTAGAACTTAGAACAATGACACAGGTTCCTAGCGGGCCAACACAATATGAAACGTGTTAAACAAAATGGGGATTTCAAAAGAGGGAGAAAGAGAAAGAGCACAAGAGAAAAGCACACTTGGGTGCATTTGTCAACTATGCTTATTTTAACCCTAACGTTGCCCCGAACTGCCACTCTTATGGGTCAGAATATAATGATGTGTTGAAGTTCTCTGATGGGGTGTCTCTTCGTTTTCTTTATAACGTCGTCATTTCACTTTTTATAGCATAACAAAAACAACATTCATTTTCATATTCCATCTATCGTCATCACCACCATTTTGGCTGACGAAACATATTGTCCCAACGTCCTTTTATTGCATGTTACTGTTCAGAGGTAGATTCTCCATAGGCCCAACATACATTCCATCCCTCCATCCCTCCATACTGAGAGGACAAAGGGGATTTTGTCTGCTGCCTTAAGAGTTACAATGGATGGGAGGTGTCATTAAAAAAAACACCTCCATACCTCTCAATCTCTCCCCCTCTGTTGGGTGTGAGAGATATCTCTGTAGGATTATGGTCCACGGGAACCTGACCCGAACAGGCCTGTCATGACAGGAGCTATGTTGTAGAAGCAACATGTCATACAGAGAGAGCAAGCGAGAGAGACATGTTGTTAGTTCATTGTGCTGTCACTCAGCAACACCATAATGGGAAGCCGCCTCACATGGATCTACTAGCAGTTAAATGGAAGGTGTTCTCTGAACCAGAGGCCCTGGAGGGGTAATACGTCCTCCTGATACCCCCTGATATTTATAGAAGAAGAGACAGGACACTGAAAGCGATCTCCTAGACTCATTATTGCCTGCAGGAGAGGATCCATCTCAAAGACAGAGATTGGCTGAGGTTAATACATCTCTTGTCTAAATATCTCACTGCAGAATTCACTTCACCCTTCTTTTTTTTTAAATGGCCGCTAAAACAGGAGTGTGCGTGCGCTGAAAACCTGGTCCTTTTACAGCGCATCAAAGCATGCTGTTGGTGTCGGCGGTGGGATCGTTTGTGCTGGGCTGATAAGTGCCCCTAGTGTAGGTGTGTAGTACAGCACTTAGCCTGCGGCAACGCCCAGGCAGAGCCACCCTGCACAGATTAAGATATCCATTGGATTAGCACAGCAGGAAGCGGCACTGGGGGTGGGCAGGGGGAGGGTGGCAGATGAGGGTGGCTGATGGCAGTTGCCAGCCAGGAAGAGGAGTGTGAGACGAGCCAGCTGCCAGCTGTTAGATTAGCACAGGCAAATCCGGTTAATGCAGGTAGCATTGCCACGGCAATGCATCACTGCAAATGTATTCAGGAAGGAAGAAGGGGTTCACAGTGAAAGTAATGGTGGGTTTAAATGCCACTAGGCCATTCCTACTTGACCCTACTTTCACTGTGAACACGCACTACCCACCTGCACATATGATGGAGCTTAGACGTTCTACTGTTTTTAATAACAGACACAATATAGTAATAGTCTCTCAACAGGGCTCCCGAACCATCCTACGACATTTAATCAACGTTTTCAATGAATCCAGGTCTTTACATTCACCTTTTTAGATATACCCGGTCCAAGATGGCAGTTTATGTATGTTAAGCCCCACTGGATATATAGGAAGGATGCACTCTAGTTTTGTTTTGAGGCATTCTATCTGCTCCCTGGTGGTATGAACTGGCCTGAATGGAGATCAGTCAGTAACGGCTAAGAAGGAGATCCAATAGTACTGTAGTATCTGGGTCAATGTGTCTGTAATCCCACTTCACCGTCTCACCTTGTCAGCCCTCATTGTAGTGTAGACACAAACAGACACATACACACACACTCTCTCATGCACCCACACACAAATGCACAGACACACACATATTTTCACTCACATAAATGGGTTAATAATTTTAGGCATGCACAATGTAGCTACAGAACACTGATTCCAGAGAACCACAGTGGGTCACTGCTCTTTGGTAAATCTGCATTTAATTGCAAGCATCACAATCTCCTGGACCGGTGCTCACACAATAACAGTCCCTGCTGTAGTTCCTTGCTTGTTATGAGAACCTCCTCACAGCCTCATAAAATACATTAACATTTAAGAAGCAGCAGCTCTTAATGGGGCCTTCAGAGAGAGTTCAGACAACGGGAGATGAGGCAAAGCAATGGGCCTGGGCTGACTCAGGCTCCTCCTCCTTTCCTCCTCCCTTCCCATGATTGGAGAAGATGAGAGGATGGGGGTCAAATGGACGATAATTTGTCCTGTGATAGTTGAATTGGTGTGAATGCATACGAGCGGGGCTCCTCTGTTTCCACTGTCAGCTCCCTCACCTTGAGATGACTTGTGTAGGGTTCAGATTGTGTGAAATATGAGAGAGACTGACCACACTGGCACCTGGTGAATTGATGGGGATTCAGGGCTGGGCTTCAGCGATGCTCCCATCACTCTCCTGCTCTGCTCACCTCAAATACCACCGGTTCGCTCTCTCAGTCGGAAAGACGAATATCAGAAATAATTAAGGGAAGCCCATTTAGCCTGGGCTTAAGGATGGCATTCTGAGGCACGGTCATTACCTCATCAAACTGAGGTGCTGCCTGTCAGGAGTAATCAGGGAAATGAGACTCCACCTGGGCTGAGAGAGTGTCTTCTTTTATGGGCAGTAGCCACATCATTGGTTGAGAATCCAACGGTTACCCCCACGATACAGTGACATGTAGTCTCTCGTGACAGACTATAGCTGGCCAGGGCATTCAAGATTTGGTTCTGGGGAATTGAGGCACTGTGCTATGGGCCAGTGCCTATATGCTATGGGCTAATGTTGTGACTACACCAGAGCCTCCTCAGCAGTAATTAGAACTGTTACTGAGGACTGTGTGGGTGATGATGGTCTCTGTGAATGTCTCTATAGCATAGCATAATGAAGAGACCGTGTGTCTGTGACCAGGCTCACTGATCCCTCCCCAGTCTGCCTGACTGACTGCCAGCAGAACATCTACGAACTACCCCATGATGGCCAATAAGAATAGGGTTTTAAAACCTACTAAAGTTCCTCTGTACCCTCGAACAAGGCAGTTAAACAAGAATTGCATCAGCTAATATGCAGTTGTTAAATGAACTGGCTGTTACCTAAGGCAATGATCTGGGATGGTGGCCAAATAAGGAGGTGATACTGATTATAGTCTTATTTTTATTAGCATCCAAACATTTGAATTATTCATGGATTGTATCATAAAATGTTTTTTTTTATGCCATCATTTTTAAGGTTTCTCCACATCTGTCCAACTACAGCCAACCTGACCGTCTATGGATGGTTGTTGAACGAATCGGCGAGGTGTGTAGGCTCAGTTGGTCGCTGTACATACGTAGATGCATTAGAATGTTGGGAAAAAAACTATCCATCTCATTCTTGAAAGCTTGTTGGCTGTAGTTGGATACACTGTATTTAGTAAGTGTTGGGGAGTAATAGATGTGCATTTTATGAGGGATCATGTTATTTTCTTTCATCATATGAACTGTACAGTAACCTTAACCTTACCTGTTTCATTCAGTATTTTCTCATAATATTTATTTGTTTATTTCAGAATTTGGATCGATACAAGAAAACCAAGAAACAGTTCTACGACCAAGCCACAAAATCCAAAGCTCTTGTAAAGTAAGTAGAACCGCTTGTCCACCTGTATAGTTCTGTTCACATCCAGACTCTACAGTAAAACTTGTTACAATGTGCTACCTGTGGAAGTACAGTCCCTCTGTAGCACAACCCAACACCACAGACAAAGTGATTTACAATTGGTTTGCCCTGAAAAAGCTATAACACTTGAATGTGTTCTACTAGATCTTTGATGGATCCATGTAGACTGTAGATCGATTTCTCATCTCGGGTTTGCTGTAAATTACACAGTGATTGTATACTAGTTCCTCCCGTTTTGTCTCCCAGTACAAATCACAGCAATTGATGTTGTTGTCGGAATGGTAGAAGCGTTTGTATACAACAAACCAACGAGTGATGTGCTTTTGGTTTCCATGGAGATTGAAGATGGCACTGTTGAAGATGGCGCCGGAGAAGATGGCTGCCGTTTCATGGGCTCTTAACCAAACGCGCTATTTCGTTAGTGTGTTCGCATTGTTTGTAACTTACTTTGTACATAATGTTGCTACTACCGTCTCTTATGACCAAAAAGTGCTTCTGGAAATCAGAACAGCGATTACTCACCTCGTACTGGATGAATAATGTATCTTTAATGAGTTGGACGAGAGGGATTTACTCCAGACACCTGAACAGGCCCTCATCCAGTCATTCGCAGGAGAAAGAGACAGAAAAGATATTGCGGAAAGAGATCGGGGTGCCTTGTGAGGATCCTCTGGCGAGTGGCTAATCTGCCCTTTCATCCATACTACTGGCCTACGTACAGTCGCTGGAAAATAAATTGTGTGAACCAAAAGCATGCATATCCTACCAACGGGATATTAAAAACAGTAATATCTTATGTTTCACCGAGTTGTGGCTGAATGACGACATGAGTAACATACAGCTGATGGGTTATACGCTGTATCGGCAGGATAGAACAGCAGCCTCTGGTAAGACAAGGGGTGGCGGTCTCTGTATACGTGTAAACAACAGCTGGTGCAAAATATCTAAGGAAGTCTCAAGGTTTTGCTCGCCTGAGGTAGAGTCTCATGATAAGCTGTAGACTACACTATCTACCTAGAAAGTTTTCATCTGTATTTTTTTTAGCTGTCTCCATACCACCACAGACCGATGCTGGCACTAAGACCGCACTCAAATGAGCTTTATGCCGACATAAGCAGACAGGTAAACACTCATCCAGAGGTCGGCACTCCTAGTAGCCGGGGACTTTAATGTCAGGAAACTTAAATCTGTCAGCATATTAAATGTGCCACCAGAGGGAAAAAAAACTCTAGACAACCTTTACTCCACACACAGAGACGTGTACAAAGCTCTCCCTCGCCCTCCATTTGGCAAATCTGACCATATTTATATCCTCTGGATTCCTGCTTACAAGTAAAAATTAAAGCAGGAAGCACCCGTGATTTGTTCAATAGAAAAGTGGTTAGATGAAGCAGACGCTAAGCTAAAGGACTGTTTTGCTAGCACGGACTGGAATATGTTCCGGGATTCATCCGATGGCATTGAGGAGTACACCACATCAGTCACTGGCTTCATCAATAAGTGCATCGATGACGTTGTCTCCACAGTGACAGTGACTGTACATACCCCAACCAGAAGCCATGGATTACAGGCAACAGCTGCACTGAGCTAAAGGGTAGAGATGCAGCTTTCAAGGAGCGGCACTCTAACCCGGAAGCTTATAAGAAATCCCGCTATGCCCTCCGACAAACCATCAAACAGTTAAAGCATCAATAAAGGACTAAGATCGAATCGTACTACACCGGCTCCGACGCGTGTTGGATGTGGCAGGGCTTGCAAACTATTACAGACTACAAAGGGAAGCACAGCCGGGAGCTGCCCAGTGACACAAACCTACCAGATGAGCTAAATTACTTCTATGCTCGCTTTGAGGCAAGTAACACTAAAACATGCATGAGAGCACCAGCTGTTCCCGATGACTGTGTGATCACGCTCTCCGGAGCCAATGTGAGTAAGAACTTTACACCGGTCAACATACACAAGGCGCAGGCCAGATGAATTACCAGAACTTGTACTCCGAGAATGCACTGACCAATTGGCAAGTGTCTTCATTTTCAACCTCTCCCTGTCTGAGTCGGTTATACCAACATGTTTCAAGCAGACAATCATAGTCCCTGTGCCCAACAACACTAATGCAACCTCCCTAAATGACTACCGACCCGTAGCACACGTCTGTAGCCATGAAGTGCTTTGAAAGGCTGGTCATGGCTCACATCAACACCATTATCCCAGAAACCCTAGACCCACTTCAATTTGCATACCGCCCCAACAGATCCACAGATGATGCAATCTCTATTGCACTCCACACTGCCCTTTCACACCTGGACAAAAGGACCCCCCATTTGAGAATGCTATTCATTGACTACAGCTCAGCGTTCAACACCATAGTGCCCTCAAAGCTCATCACTAAGCTAAGGACCCTAGGACTAAACACCTCCCTCTGCAGCTGGATGCTGGACTTGCTGACAGGTCACCCCCAGGTGGTGAAGGTAGGTAACAACACATCCGCCATGCTGATCCTCAACACTGGGGCCCCTCAGGGGTGCATGCTCAGTCCCCTCCTGTACTCCCTGTCACTCATGACTGCACAGCCAGGCACGACTCCAACACAATCATTAAGTTTGCCGATCACCAATAACGACGAGACAGCCTATAGGGAGGAGGTCAGAGACCTGGCCATGTGGTGCCGGAATAACAACCTCTCCCTCAAAGTGATCAGGACTGAGGAGATGATTGTAGTGTTTTGTTGTTAGGAGCTCTCAAACAATAGCATGTCATTTTTTCGCAGTAATATCTACTGTAAATTGGACAGTGCAGTTATATTAACAAGAATCTAAGCTTTCAGCCGATATAAGACACTTATATGTACCAACATTTGTTGTTTCTCTAAAATCTGCGATGGTGACAAAAGGCGCTGCATGATTTACAACTGTCCCGTTGACGGGACGCCAATCCCTAAGAAGTTTTAACCTAACTGGGAAACATCTGTAGGTGTATTGGGCATCATAAGCTCCACCTCTGGTAAACTGGAGAATGACATATGTATGACAGGATCTATTCACCTGTGCCTGGGCTGGAGACTCAGACTAATGTTCCCTCTGAGCAACTGGATATTTGAGACACATGGAATTAATGCAGATTAATAAAAACGTACACACTACTACTCGTTATGCCCATAGTGAATGTCAGTGTAAATTCAATTCACCTCAACCTTACGTTTACACATGAGGAAATAACCTGCCCAGATAGCATTCTTTTCTTCGCCATTAATTTTATATCTTACCAGTTAAATGCAAACACCCCCCCCCCCCCCCCCCCCCTGTGCAAAGTGCTGTAAACCTAATAAGCTTTTAATTCTCAACTGTTTTATTAATCAATATTAAATAATGTCCTTTTCACCTGAAGAATTATGAGAGGCTTGGAAATAGCTCACAAATGACAGTGAAGTTGTTGATTTATTTCAGAATAGGGAATCCTACAAATATCTGCCAAAATAATGGAAACACTTGAGTAAATGAGGAACACAAGGTATATTGAAAGCAGGTGCTTCCACACAGGTGTGGTTCCTGAGTTAATTAAGCAATTAACATCCCATCATGTGTAGTGGTCTTTATATGTACCACAGGAGAACCAAGAAATGAAGAGCGACACCACGGCTGTCTTTCTGGCTTTTATGTCGATTTGCAATAGTATTGTGAAAAGACAGGACAGGAACACATCAGTCTCCAACGCACCATCTGACAAGTTGTTCTCTCAGTGTTTTCTCGGACTCACACAATCACATTCATACATAAAGCCATAATGTATACTATAAAATAATAACCAATCTTTAATACATGTATAATGTATAATCTTAATTCTTAGACAATAGAACCATACCTGCAATAGTATTGTGAAAAGACAGGACAGGAACACATCAGTCTCCAATGCACCATCTAACAAGTTGTTCTACACAGGAGCATGAAGGTAAAACACATATCCTGTCTCACATCCCCAATACATTGCTAGGTGCTTTCAGTGTTGACCGTATTAAAATACAACAACTCATGTACAAAAACACTGTAATACAAATAAGCTGCAACATGAAATTGCCTTTAATCCCATAATGCAACGCTAGCATCAGTCGGCAGCACAGCTAACCGTTTGCTTCACAGAAAGGCATGCTAGCTAGCAACAGCAAAAACTTTTTGCACTCTGTAAACTATATATACTATATATACTATATCAATAACAACAATAAAACTCTGAAAGTTACATGTTTCAATAGTCTCACACTCCCTTATAACAATATCTACAGCATTAACCTTGGGATGTTTTATTTATTTCACGCTATGGATTTCTACAAAGGAGTAATCTGCAACACATACCTTTCTCTCTGTGTTTTCTTGGACTGAGGCGAACGTGAGCTACGGGTAGTACCAGGGTGTTAGTAGGTGACGTAAGCACCTAGATGAAATAAAATACATTTAATTAAATAAAACCAGAAGATGTTAACATCATTCAGCTACTGTAGCTGCCTACCTAACATCAACATGCAGCACCAGTAGCACAACAATTAAAAATAGACACCAAAGTAAAGTTCCTGGCGATCATAGCGATCTGACTCCCCCCTTCTGTCTGAACTTGGAATATTCCTGTTCGTGGGTTTGGGCCACTGACCCTCAACCTGGTTGTTCTGTTCTGTGTTGTGTACTATTCTAATAATATGAAGTTTGATGGAATAACCATTTTAACTCACTTACACATGCAAGGGGCCTGTATAAAAATGCTGGGCAGGCCATTATTTTCCATGATTTTGGCTATCATGACTATACCCCCATAGGATGACAATGCCCCCAACCACAGGGCACGAGTGGTCACTGAATGGTTTGATGAGCACGAAAACGATTAAGACACCATGTTGGTGTTTCCTTTATTTAGGCAGTTGTCTGTATATTTAAATGTTGTGTCCAAATGAGAGCTTTCCTGATTAGCCTTATCACATATCCTACCAGTTTACTTCCTTCTTATTTCTAATGCATTTACCATGGCATGTTTTTCAAAGACTGATCTCAATTCTGCACACTGTGCACATTACAGCGTTTACATGGTTATGATGAGTATTGAACAGCTGGTCTTTCAATCCCATTGTAATCAGCTTAAACCTCTTTTTTAAAAACACTTCATTTAAATGGTCCATCTTTCCAGGCGTTTTACTATACAACTTATCGAATTCCCCAGTAGAATAAAGCAATACCATAATGCTGTGCTATTTTGCCAGGGAGACCCTCGACTGTAGATATGGGAGCACAAGAGTAATCATCACAAGTGATTTTTTTATTCGTAACTAACTGCAGTGGGGGACAAAAGGCCTATACCAGTATCACATCAGTAAAATAATGACCATTCAAAAGGCCTATACCAGTATCACATCAGTAAATGAATGACCATTCAAAAGGCCTATACCAGTATCACATCAGTAAAATAATGACCATTCAAAAGGCCTATACCAGTATCACATCAGTAAAATAATGACCATTCAAAAGGCCTATACCAGTATCACATCAGTAAAATAATGACCATTCAAAAGGCCTATACCAGTATCACATCAGTAAAATAATGACCATTCAAAAGGCCTATACCAGTATCACATCAGTAAAATAATGACCATTCAAAATGCCTATACCAGTATCACATCAGTAAAATAATGACCATTCAAAAGGCCTATACCAGTATCACATCAGTAAATGAATGACCATTCAAAATGCCTATACCAGTATCACATCAGTAAAATAATGACCATTCAAAAGGCCTATACCAGTATCACATCAGTAAAATAATGACCATTCAAAATGCCTATACCAGTATCACATCAGTAAAATAATGACCATTCAAAAGGCCTATACCAGTATCACATCAGTAAAATAATGACCATTCAAAAGGCCTATACCAGTATCACATCAGTAAAATAATGACCATTCAAAAGGCCTATACCAGTATCACATCAGTAAAATAATGACCATTCAAAATGCCTATACCAGTATCACATCAGTAAAATAATGACCATTCAAAAGGCCTATACCAGTATCACATCAGTAAAATAATGACCATTCAAAATGCCTATACCAGTATCACATCAGTAAAATAATGACCATTCAAAAGGCCTATACCAGTATCACATCAGTAAAATAATGACCATTCAAAATGCCTATACCAGTATCACATCAGTAAAATAATGACCATTCAAAATGCCTATACCAGTATCACATCAGTAAAATAATGACCATTCAAAAGGCCTATACCAGTATCACATCAGTAAAATAATGACCATTCAAAATGCCTATACCAGTATCACATCAGTAAAATAATGACCATTCAAAAGGCCTATACCAGTATCACATCAGTAAATGAATGACCATTCAAAATGCCTATACCAGTATCACATCAGTAAAATAATGACCATTCAAAATGCCTATACCAGTATCACATCAGTAAAATAATGACCATTCAAAAGGCCTATACCAGTATCACATCAGTAAAATAATGACCATTCAAAAGGCCTATACCAGTATCACATCAGTAAATGAATGACCATTCAAAATGCCTATACCAGTATCACATCAGTAAAATAATGACCATTCAAAATGCCTATACCAGTATCACATCAGTAAAATAATGACCATTCAAAATGCCTATACCAGTATCACATCAGTAAATGAATGACCATTCAAAAGGCCTATACCAGTATCACATCAGTAAAATAATGACCATTCAAAAGGCCTATACCAGTATCACATCAGTAAATGAATGAACATTCAAAAGGCCTATACCAGTATCACATCAGTAAAATAATGACCATTCAAAATGCCTATACCAGTATCACATCAGTAAATGAATGACCATTCAAAAGGCCTATACCAGTATCACATCAGTAAATGAATGAACATTCAAAAGTAAAAAAATAGAGAGGAGTAGCAGTACAATCTGAGATAAACATTTTCAAATACACTATAGTCTTAGGGAAAGTCAGCTCTTCTCTCTTCTGCATGTGTAAATTAAGCAGTGTGTGTAAGCATGGTGGCAGGTGGTTAGGGACTGCTGTTCTCCTTGCATACTCTGTGCTAACCTTGCTCATCGCTGCAAACTACCGAAGGCCTCTAATCAGGGATTTGAGCTTCTAAGCTCATGTGAGCGTGTTGCCGTCTGATGCCACGTCAGCCAGGAAGAGACTCCCTCCCAGGCAGGAGACATGGCAACGCACGCTCCCATCAGATGGCAATACGATCGGAGCGAGATCTCTCTTCCGTAAGTGTTCGTACCCTGTCTCCAGTACAGTGATGGTCTCAGTGTTTTTTCGGTGCTATGGTTTTGTAGAACCTTCCAGTGTCTCCTATTCCAGTTTTGGCCAACCAAGAGAAGGTTAGATTGAGTGAAGACTCTGAGGTAAGGAGATCAAAATAAGACAGTTGCAGTTGGGCTGGGGGAAGGGTTAGGGTGGAATGGAGGCCAGGATGTGGTCAGGGTTAGGGTGGAATGGAGGCCAGGATGTGGTCAGGGTTAGGGTTAGGGTGGAATGGAGGCCAGGATGTGGTCAGGGGTTATGCAGCAAGACTGGGTCTAAGGTTACACTCTCAGAAAAAAGGGTTCCAAAAGGATTCTCCTTTTTTTTCCCCAGGTAGAACCCGTTGGTTTCCATGTAGAACCCGTTGGTTTCCATGTACAGCCATGTTTCTACATGGAACCAAAAAAAGGTTATACCTGGAACCAAAAGGGTTGCTCAAAGGGTTCTCCCACAGGGACAGTCTAGGTTCTAGATAGCACCTTTTTTTCTGAGAGTGTAGAGTATTGAATTGGGCTACAAGGCTTGGGCTGTGTTTGCATACTGTAAATTGTCATTTTCCTGAGCTGTACTACCAGAGCTTAAGCAGACAGTGGCAGTTTGCCGGGCTCCTACCTGCCAGCCTCCTCCACGGTGTGATGTTTTAATCCAGGTTTTAATCCCTAGACTTGGAGAAGGTTTGCCAGGGGCATCCTGTCCCTGCTTGTCTTCCTTGTGTGCACGCTGATGCCTTGTCTCAGCTGCAGCTCCCCAAGCCCCAACTCTCCTGGAGCATGACAAGGCTGCTCTCTTATATCTTTCCCTATCTGTCCCTCACTGCTTCCTGACTTTACTCCCTCTCTAGCACACAGAGCAGAGCACAGGGCACTCAAAACCTAGTGCCCATCGTCTTCTTGCTGTTTTATCTCTCGTATCAGACATTACCTATCTGACAGATACTTTACCTATTTGAAGTCTTCAATTGAAGAGAGATAATGTGCTGTATTGTGACGGGTAAAGTGAAGTAGTTCTCAAAGCACTCCGTAGTTTGTAGCCGTCTTGGAGTGTGGCTGTTAGAGTGCTGTGTTGTGATTGTAATGTAATGCACACCTTATGAGCCGCCCTGACAAAGGTGTGTATCTTTGATGGAACAGCCTAGCTGGCTGCACCATAATCAGCTTGGCAACAAGCCAAGGCACTGCAGACCTTTCTGAGGTAAACAGAAAAGCATTGGTATTGAGGAGCTCCCTTCTGTGAAAACGAAAGGCAACACAGAACTAGCTGTATACTAGCTGTTGTGTGGTATTGATATTAAGAAAATGTACTGTACATACTACAGTGGTAGGTGCGCTACCGTTCAAAAGTTTGGGGTCACTTAGAAATGTCCTTGTTTTTGAAAGAAAAAATGAGTTTTTGTCCATTATAATAACATCAAATTGATCAGAAATACAGTATAGACATTGTTAATATTGTAAATGACTATTGTAGCTGGAAACTATTGTAGCTGATTTTCGTTATGGAATATCTATATAGGCGTACAACGGCTCATTATCAGCAACCATCACTCCTGTGTTCCAATGGCACGTTGTGTTAGCTAATCCAAGTTTATAATTTTAAAAGGCTAACTGATCAATAGAAACCCCTTTTGCAATTATGTTAGCACAGCTGAAAACTGTTGTTCTGATTAAAGAAGCAATACAACTGGCCTTCTTTAGACTAATTGAGTTTCTGGAGCATCAGCATTACATGCTCAAAATGGCCAGAAAAAATGAACTTTCTTCTGAAACTCGTCAGTCTATTCTTGTTCTGAGAAATGAAGGCTATTCCAGGCGAGAAATTGCCAAGAAACTGAAGATCTCATTCAACGCTGTGTACTACTCCCTTCACAGAACAGCGCAAACGGACTCTAACCAGAATAGAAAGAGGAGTGGGAGGCCCCCGTGCACAACTGAGAGGACAAGAGGACAAGTACATTAGATAGTCTAGTTTGAGAAACAGATGCCTCACAAGTCCTTAACTGGCAGCTTCATTAAATAGTACCCGCAAAACACCAGTCTCAATGTCAACAGTGAAGATGCGACTCCGGGATGCTGGCCTTCTAGGCCTTTTCTTTCAAAAACAAGGACATTTCTAAGTGACCCCAAACTTTTGAATGCTAGTGTGTATTAGGATGAACTATGTCGAGAAAACAGTATATACATACACAGTGAGTAAACAGCATATAAACCAAATATGAGGTGTCCAGCGTTCAGTCACAGTGAGCTAGCTACAGCTAACAACAGTGGCCAATTAGTTAGCTCCAGACAGACGTTGCTCTTGTTGTTCTTGCTGCTGGTGTTATGGCCTCTCAGAGAAAAAGCCCTCATTATAGAAGACACAGGCTGTCCAGGGAGTGTAAAACTGGCAGTCATCACTGGCTGACCACACACATGGACCAGCTCTGAGCCCACTCTCCTCTCCTTTGCTGCTGTAGCACGGTAACGCCACTATCACTACCATCATACAGTACCACAGCTGTTGTTCATGATCATTCATGATACAGTAGTCTTGTGATAACAGCAGCAATGCTGTAAGTGTCATCCATAAAATATGACTATTTAGTAGAAGTCATAAGGATTCTGATTTTGACACACACACTTCGCTGTAATTGTGGTTCAAATGAAAGAGACATAAAAAAAAATATTCTGTCAACCTTTTGATCCACGACACAGTGGTGAATTATACAGCTGGACCAGTCCTTTACAGCAAATGACACCATGGTCAAAAAAAGATTCTGTCAACCTTTTGATCCACGACACAGTGGTGAATTATACAGCTGGACCAGTCCTTTACAACAAATGACACCATGGTCAAACCAGGACTATGCCACCTCACTACACTGTGTGTGTATGTATGTGTGTGTGAGCTAGACTGGATAAACATGACTTTGAAGGGGACATTCCATCGGAGAGGTGACCCCCTCCAGGTTAGGATGTGAATCTTTACATGCGAGACAGACACTTACATGCGACTCTAACCCAGAGGTCTAACAAGTCAGGCCTCTGCTGTAGTAATTGTCAGCGGTGTCAGAACCCTGCCTGTATTTGACCTGAGCCCTCAGCGGTCTGCCTCTGGCCCCTTCAGACCTGACAGGCTTAAGTGGGGGAGCATCGTGTGGAGAAGAGGAGAGGAGGGAGAGGGGCCAGGCAGGTGAGATTGGCTGGGGGGGAGTGGAGGAGGAGGATAGAGAAGGAAGAGAATGTAGGGAGGGTGAGGGAGAGGAGGCCTGCGCTGCCCACCTCAGCTCAGTCAACGTGAAAGCTGTCAGAGCTGGGGCCTCTAGTTAATTTCAGCCCCTTCTGAATTCCCTTGCAGATAAAGTTTGGTGGATTTACAGTGTAAAGCCAGTGTGATTAATTTATTTATCTGCCTATTGCAGTAATCTGCTGTGGCTTGGCTGAGGATGGCAGAGCAGAGTTATCTCAAGGCGGTACAGTAGCTACTCTGTGATTTGAGCGAGCGCTGGTTGCCCACAACAGCAGCTGTATAGAGATACCGGTGCCTCTCCTCTCAGACTCCATCTGATAGCACCTGAAGCACTATGAGCTGCAGACCTAGCACACACATGACTTCTGCCCTCTCTGCCTCTAGCCAATCACATCCAACACACTCTCTTTGGAGTTTCTGTGTGTTTGTGCTGCTTAGCATTTCCATTGATTTGATTCCAATCTCTTCCTTGAATATGCACATTGCAGGCTTGCTAATGGAACCTTTTGTAGTAGTTGTTTTTCTTATTCCCATTTGATTTCTAGTCTTTCATTTCTCATTTTGCCTATCTAAGCTCGGCGTACTTTCAGAAGTTGGTCTTTGTTCTGCCACTGCACGTTTGCTGGAGGAGACAAAAAATAATGGGAATCGACAGTAATTAAGGCCTAATCTCTCAATGTTCCGTTATATTTACTCACAGATTTTGAATTCAGAAATTACTGCTCATATGCATGGCCTGCTCCGCTCAAAGTGGCATAATCGGCTCAGTTAATATTTTTTATTTAAGGCCTCACCTTCAATTTGGTTCAATTCGGTTCAGCTTTGGCTGCGGCAAACCAATTTTCTGCTTCAGGCCCCTTTAATAAACCTCCTGCACTGTCAGGAGCTTTTCCTTCCCTGATGAAGGCAGTTTATTTTAAATTAAAGGAGAGTTCCTTATCTTCCCAGCACAAAAAACAGCGCTGCTTTAGTCTTTTTCTCTGCTCCTAGTGTGATTAAACAGAGGAAGGAAGAGCTTCAGCAGTGGGTAAAACAGGGGGATCTGATACGCAAAGGCATCATCCCTTAAACATGGATTGATGGAGCTTTCTCTTCTTTCTCTTGACTGTTCAGATAAGACAAGCAACTCACAAGGAAACGCTAGCGATAGCATATCGCTCTGCTGTTTGGTGATATGCTGTGTGATGTGATGGTAGCATTGGATGAGCTTTAATTGAAATGCCGGGGTTGACTTGCGCGCTGAATCAAAGCTGAGCCCGGGCTTTAATTTGGGTTTCAATTAAGCGCAGTGTCAAACGGTCCTCTGATAGTAGCAGTTGGAGTGCAGGGCAGCAGCCGCGGAGCGGATGGGAGGGTTTAACGCACATGACTCTGCTTAATCAATCAAATTTCATTAAGCATGGCAACCTGGCAATGAATCTGCCACAGAGCTCCATCAGCGAGGGACAGGAATGCAGAGACCAATTATGTTACATATCACATATCATATTACAACAAGCTAATCCAATCTGTGAAATCAGTCTGATTTGATCAACTCAACTTGATTCGTTGAATTAGGAAGGATTTATCCCTATTTTCACAATTTCTAATCTGTAGCGGTACGTTAGTTGTGGTAGATAGATGGAGGTGGTACTGTAGTGTACTAAGCACCCCCCTATGTTAAAGTCAACATCTTCGGTAGACACAACCACACACCATTGGCTCTGTGTCTACAGGAATCTGGAGGCTCAGTGACATCACTGCTAAAAGATTGCCAGAGTGACTGTGTTTCCCTGCCTCCTCCTCCTCCTCCAGTTGCGGTATCAGGTTATTTATCATCGTTGTGTTAGTCAATGCCACGCTTGTCACAGGCTCTATTAATAAATATCCTCTCTGCTGGTAATTCAGTTTAACCTGTCTCTTCCCATCCATTCATTCCACTAAAGTGTCCACAGGATGGGGAGGGAGACATTTGTACACGATGGGGGATGTTGGTATGTGTTTCTGTGTATTGCTATGTAATGTGGAGTCTGTGTGTGTTTCTGTGTATTGGTATGTAATGTGGAGTCTGAGTGTGTGTTTATGTGAAACGAGGGGGCTTCCTTTTCAGGCACAATGTGGAAACAGTTTCATTTGAGATGATTCAAAAATAGCAGAAAAGTTCAGATGGTCATGGGTTGTCATCTAGCTTCCTTAACTTACACCATTTTATTCCCTTAAAGTTTCCTTCACGTCAATCACCTGAAGTGTTTTTCAGAACACTGCAATGTCACTGATCAAACACTGTAGTAATGTTACATATGTTGCTGGTTGTGTTCTCATAAAAATCATGAAACTGTATCTCTTTGATGACCTCTGGGCTGACCCGTGACCTGTGTCTGTCTGTGTGTGTCCACAGAGCGAGGAACACAGAGTCTGTGTGCATCAACCTGCAGTCCCAGATCCTCAACTGCTACAAGGAGAACCGGGAGCAGACACTGCAATGCTCTGACCTGGCCAAAACGTACATGCAGTGCATTGACGCAGCCAAGAAGGTCAGTGTTCACTATAGGCTCTGACTCAGTGGATGCATAGGGGTTTTCATGGCTTCTTTCTACACAAATAGTATTATATAGACCCTTCACCTGTTCATATTTTTTTGTTTAACCATAGGATACTTTTTCCCATTCAGTAAATATACAACTTTATTTGTGTCCCTGTTCCAAATAACCTGGGTTAGGGTTAAGGTTATACAGAAGTCAAGGTAAAGATGTTTCTAGCATCTCTACCCCCAAGTCAAATCTGGCTCATTAGAGTCTTCTGCCTCTTCTACACAAGAGTACTACCCCTATAAGATATATATCTACCTAGAACCCTCTATGTAAGGTTCTTCAAAGAACCCCCTGTAGATACTGTAATTATACCTACATTAGAACCATCTATGAAGGTTTCTTCCTAGAACTATGTGAACAGTTCCACCAGCCTTATTACCCTTTACAATGACATTCTTTATGACAATACATTACATATATCATGAGGCCTTTCTTTGAGGGCATAGTTATACCCTAACACAGTGGTGTTAGGAATCTCCTGGTTCACAGGCCACATCAGGCCCTGCAAGTCACATTATGCTGGCTTGCAAAGTGATGTGTAATTCCTATTGGAATCCAGCTAGAGTTAAGATATCCAATTGATTTTTTTAAATCACCCATAACCTGCATTCAGAACAACTGCCAGGGTTAGGAACATCGTGAGGAGTCTACCTAAGCCATTTAAACTGCAATAACCATTTAAGTAATGGGTTAAACTACTAACTGCAACCAACCAATGTACATGCAAAAACACAGATATTAAAACAAACAATTCTGAAAATCACCATCCAATAGGGCATGCTGGGAAATGTGATATAAGGTTCTATGTAGAACCCTTATTGCCTTCCAAAGAGTCCTTCTTGCTTTCCAAAGAATCATCAAAGAACCCTTTCTTCCAAAAACGTTTCTAAGGATATTAAAGGTTCTGTCCCATTGTCGCATAGAGATCACAACGTTCTACCTGTACTGTAATGCCATCTATGAGCGCACGGTCAGCGCCATTGAGACAGATACGTTATGATCTCTATACATCTCTATGAGACAGTGGGACAGAGAATGTGGACGTGGATAGAGGATAGAGGACGTGGATAGAATCTTGTTTCTTATGATTATCAGTAAAATTAACACATTTATAAAATACTGATTACTATGTATATCTTTGTAAGACTATATGACCAACCACCCAGCTTTGTAGTAGTTAGAAGGTCTACTTCCCGGCTTTTGAGAGGAGCTGGCTTGTCACGTTGGTATGAAGAGATTTGGGAGACAGGCGCAGGAATGCGTAATAGTTATTTTTCTTGTACCCAAATTACAACGTGCCGTGTAAAGGCGCTGGGACTAAGACCAAACAAACACGTAACAAAAACACAGGGTTGAAACCCAAACAAAAGAGCGAGGAGTACCTCGAATAAATAACACACGCGCACAATGATTAACACACGGGACGAGACCTGTATTCATCTGCGCAATCCACAAGGGCACCAAAGCCCAAAACACATAGCACAGGTACTCACACGCACCAAAGGACATTGTAACAATAATCGACAGCCCAATAGAAACCAAAGGGCACACTTATACAAGTACTAATCAGTGGGAATAAGGGACAGGTGTTCATGATGAAAGTTCCGGAGGGATTCGTGACATGGCTACTGTATCGGGAGACTTCCATTAACTGCGCTAAGCTAACAATATGGCAAGTTCAATCATCTCCAAACTGCAACCAGACAAAAAAATGGTATCTGTGAGTTTGTTTGACTCTGGTTCCAGACCATGTCTACATCAAACAGGCATCAGAGTCAGACATTGATAGGAAACCGTTCTATGAACTCAGAATGTTCAGCAAATTCATCTATTTTTAATGGATGCTCACCTAGTTTTAAAGGGATACTGCAAGATTTCGAGAGACTGGGTAAGTAGAGAAACCACCTAAATCTCTAAATCTCATAGTATCCCTTTGACTAGGTGAGCATTTCCTGAACATTCTGAGTTGAAAGATCTCCACCCTAACTGTTTTCTATCAATGTCTGACTCTGATGCCTGTTTGATGTCGACATCTGTAGCAGCACAGCAGGCCAGTTGACAGCTGTGTTACTGGGAGTCTTGTAACTGTATGGTTTCATCAGTTACTGTAGACGGAGGCCGTCAGCCCAGACCAGGCCAACTGCAGACCTAGCCCTACACACTGCCTTATTAACGCTCAGCAAATGAAAGGCATCTTCTGATCTCTGTGTGTGTTTGTACCAGTGTATATATCTGTGTATCTGTGTGTGTGTGTGTGTGTGTGTATGTGTGTGTATCAGTAAATGTGTGTATCAGTATGTGTGTGTGTGTGTTGTGTATTTCCCCTCTGTTTTGTGTGAAGTAAATGGGCTTGGGTTGTGGTGATGGTTAAAAGGGGGATACAGAGGCAGGCCTTATTAGAGAATGGAGCCAGTGAGCGGAGTGTGAGGCTGGGGAGGGGGGTGCGGGGGTGAGGAGATTGGGAGGCGCCCACGCTCGCCCCTGTCTCGGATAATGAGTTGAGATTGCCTGATCCGTCTCTGCGCTCTGCAGGATTCTCAAGACATTTACAGAGAGAGAGACGCCCTGACTTTGATGGTGATAGATGTTTTGAGCTTCCCTGCATTTAGCACAAAAGAAAGAGGGTGGAGGGAGGGAGAGACAGAGACAGAGACAGAGACGGAGAGAGATGGGAATGCGCTGGTTAGGGTAGCGTGTCTGATACTGGATTGATATTGCAGTACGACAGGGTCAGTGTGCAAAGCCCCAAGTTTTAGACCTCAGAAACTTTTAATGCTGTTTTCTCCCTCTGCGCTGCCTTCCCTGTAGCCCTGGCTTGGCGTAAACCATCAGCTGAGGCTTTTGTGTTAAAGTCTGGGCGTTATTCCCAGAGCCCCACTGTCAGACTGGGGAAGGAGTGAGTAAACCTTCAGCCCTCCCTCTGGCCTCCACCTGTCCTGCAGCAGTTTACACCTCCAGCCTCCTGCAGCTCTCCTCTCTTCTCCTCTCCTGTAAGGTGCCATCCCTCCATCAATGAAGTTGAGCTCACTTCAAAGTTCTGCAAGATTGCAGGGCTGACTGAGCGATGCAGAATTGAGCTCTCTTGGAGAATGGTGTGTTGAACTGCTTCATGCGTACTGCCCAGAGCGCAGTGGAAAGGGAAAGGAAAGGGTGTGACCTAGTCAGTTGTACAACTGAATGCATTCAACTGAAATGTGTCTTCCGCATTTAACCCAACCCCTCAATGGGAAACGTAGCATAAACCAGCCTTTAGTCTTGAAATCTTTGGTTGTTTAGTACACGGCCTCATGTGAATCCTTAAATAGATGGGTGGGGCTAAGGCTTAACCTGTAGTGACACCCCATCCCGTGAACGGGACCGTTGTCATCATCTGACACTAATTAGCATAACGCAACGGACATAATCTTCCTAGAAAATATTCCTATTCATGAAAATCACAAGTGAAATATATTGGAACACAGTTTAGCCTTTTGTTAATCACCCTGTCATCTCAGATGTTCAAAATATGCTTTACAGCCAAAGCTAGACAAGCATTTGTGTAAGTTTATCGATAGACTAGTATAGCATTATGCCTTGCTAGCAGCAGGCAACCTTGTCACGAAAATCAGAAAAGCTATCAAATTAAATCGTTTACCTTTGATGAACTTCGGATGTTTTCACTCACGAGACTCCCAGGTAGACAGCCAAAGTTAATTTTTTCCCAAAATATTATTTTTGTAGAAAGCGCAAGCTCGTTGATGGTACATTCACAGCTGAATAGGGAGTCATTGGAACGCATCGCTTTCAAAACCTGGGGCACTTCCAGATTGGATTTTTCTCAGGCTTTCGCCTGCAACATCAGTTATGTTATACTCACAGACAATATCTTTACAGTTTTGGAAACGTTAGAGTGTTTTCTATCCAAAGCTGTCCATTATATGCATATTCTAGCATCTTTTCCTGACAAAATATTCTGTTTAAAACGGGAATGTTTTTTTTCCAAAAATGAAAATACTGCCCCCTAACACCGAAGGTGTGAACAATGTTGAATGGGTGTAGACAAAGAAGAGCTCTCCAGTAGGTTTACCAAAACATTCAAGGGCTCAAAGTTTATCAACTTTCAAAGCAGAATTACTTTCCCATTGTTCCTCAACCTGCAGTGTTTTATATACCATTTTCTAGCTACTTTTATCAATTTGAAAAACACAATTTCAAATTTTGCCACATAAGACCGAATCGAGCCAGTCAGTCACAAATGCTTCAGCGTCTATTGCCCACCCTAAATGTTTGAGGTATATTTGTCCATCGTTTTTCCAAAACTAAGGATCTCAAGTGGTTCCCCAATGGAATGAAATACTTCTTTATCGATCACCTTTATGATTTATAGAACTGAAATGTATTTTGTGTATAGTCTTTGACTGTCAATGTGCTTCTGAATTTGTTTCTGTGTAGACCTCAGTTCGGACCTGTCCCTGTGGTGTTGTCCTAAAGCTGCTGCCACATGTCTTAATAACTTACCTGAGCTCCTGATGTTGGCAGTGCTGCAGCCTCAGCTCTCTGATTGGATGCCCTGCGCTGTTGTCGATGCGGCAAGTTATTTTAATTTCGGACCCTGGAGTTACCATCTTCTCCCCTGCCTGTCATAGGTCTCTGAGAAACACACTATCAGCGCTATTCTCCTCCTGTCAGCCTCTCACACTCACATACAGTACATACACACTCATATATATATATACACACACTCATATATATATACACACACACACTCATATACAGTACATACACACTCATATACATATACACACACTCATATATATACACACACACTCATATACAGTACATGCACACTCATATATATACACACACACTCACGTACAGTACATACACACTCATATATATACACACACTCATATATATACAAACACACTCATATACAGTACATACACACTCATATATATATATATACACACACACTCATATACAGTACATACACACTCATATATACACACAATTATATATGCACACACACTCAGAAATGTACACACATACCCATATACAGTACACAAACACACACACACACACACCGCCGCGCAAGCACGCACGCACGCACGCACGTGGCCGTGCTGTCAAACCTGCTCCTCCTCATCAGCTGTCAGTTCCACTGTCCATCAGGACACACTTTGTAGAATTACTGAGTGCATTAAGTTTGATACACTCCATGGGCAAGGGCAGAATATCCCCAGCAGCTTGGTTAACTAGCCATGCTATTGGACCCTTCCCAGTTTATGAAAGTAGAGAGACAGCAGGCAGCCAGGTCCACCGGTAGTATCTATCTGCTTTGTAGCTAGAGAGACAGCAGGCAGGCAGGTCCACCGGTAGTATCTATCTGCTTTGTAGCTAGAGAGACAGCAGGCAGCCAGGTCCACCGGTAGTATCTATCTGCTTTGTAGCTAGAGAGACAGCAGGCAGGCAGGTCCACCGGTAGTATCTATCTGCTTTGTAGCTAGAGAGACAGCAGGCAGGCAGGTCCACCGGTAGTATCTATCTGCTTTGTAGCTAGAGAGACAGCAGGCAGCCAGGTACACCGGTAGTATCTATCTGCTTTGTAGCTAGAGAGACAGCAGGCAGCCAGGTCCACCGGTAGTATCTATCTGCTTTGTAGCTAGAGAGACAGCAGGCAGCCAGGTCCACCGGTAGTATCTATCTGCTTTGTAGCCTTGGGCTGGCCTCAGAGAACAATCGGGGCTGTTCACAACATGATTAATGATGTGTCCAGAGATCAAGTAAAAGCAAATCAACTCTGTAGCTCCTCAGGATGATGTAAGTATGCTTCTACTGTAGATCTGAGGGAGCAGACAAACCTATTGATCTTTAATATTCTGGATTGAACTAATGCTGCAGGGGCAGAGATTACACTTTTAACAGACTGTCAACAGAGAAAATTTAAGAGGAAAGAAACAAACAGATAGTCAGAAGGTAAGAGTAAGAGAATTAGACAAAAAGACAATAGGCCTCTGAAGGCAGGAGATGGATGAGCTGAGAGAGATGGAAAGAGAGATGGAGAGAAACAAATGGTGTTTAAGGAGTTGAAGAGAGCTAGACAGCAGAGGGACACAGAGAGGAGTGGAGAGCCATGCCAGTCCAGGTCCCTCATCACTCAGTCTTAATAAAGAAGGATGTGTGCCTGGCTACACAGGCTGGCAGGGCCTATAAGTGACACAGGCTAATACTGTCCCACCAGACTGTCATTCTCCAGTAATCACTGCTCCACACAGAACTGAATATGGACCAGACCAGTAACTACACTTCTATAGCTGAATCCAGATAACTACAATTATACAGCCAAAACCTGATCCTCAGTACTCCTCACATACAGTATGTTATAACTTGTATGTCTAAATTCACACATGCGAAACTTTTGACACATGCAAAAGTTCAAGAGCAAAAGTAGGACAAAAAGACAAGTTGTACAACAAAGTTTCCCTGTCTAGTGGCACTTTACTTTCTCCAGCTTTGTTTCAGTTTTCTCTTCTTTGACAATTACATAGGTTAGTGTTCCATCCATGTGTAGGGTGAAGAGGCAGTCACAACTCTATGACTGGTCTCTTGTGACTCCGTCAGTGTCCAGTGAAGAGGGTGACAGTGGTGACAGCCAGACCCTTGCCCCTGTGAGAGAGAGCCAGTCCAGTGTGTTAGCCGGAGGAGCCCTCTCTGCTCCCTGTGGCTCTCAGCCGTGCCTCATTAAAGAGTCAGAAGCCAGGCTACAGAAGGACTGGTCCTATGGTCCTTATCACTAGCTATCTATCTGACTGCAGCCCAGCACACACAGCAACACACAGAGTAGAGGCCTCGTCAAGCAGGCCTGCAGGGGAGAATAATTCCAATGATTTCAATATGAATCCCTAGCGCGGCGAGCACACAGTGGAGTGTGAAGTCAGACACGACAATCAGAGGTTTGAAACTTTTGGCCTCGCTCTCTCCACTTGTGTGCTTAGACAAAGGGAGAAAAAGAGGGAGAGAAAGAGAGAGAGAGTAGTCTCCAAGGTGATGCAAGGGAGAGAGAGGGTGGGTGGGGGGATAGTATTATATCAGTGGGTAGGAACTGTAGCTGTGTGTGTCTGTTTGTGTTTGACCTCCCTGTATATCTCTCTTTTATGTCTCCCTCATTCTCTCTTTCACAGTCCTTCACAGTGGACTTATTGATTTCATTTTCATATTGTTGGAGGCGTCATCATGAACAGCCTTTCCCTCCTTTCAAACAAGAATTGATCCAGGCTCGGAGAAGCAGCCAATCAAACCGAAGACCATTATCTTTCTGTTGCCGTGGCGTCGACTTGCTATGTGCCACATTGTTTTCAGACATAACAGCACACAATAACAGCACACCTGACTAGTGAATAGCACAGAGCATAGTGGAAAGTTTGTTTCCAATTGAGTCCAACATTGTGTAATGTTTTATAATGGGAGTTTGGTTTCAGGGCCTGAGTATTGTTCAAGGAAAGAGCATACTGCAATCTCAGGACAATTATCCTATCTTTTATAATGGTAGTCTAGAGCAAGGCAAGTCACCATCCGGATCCCTGTACTTTCTTCCACAGACAAAAACACTGAGGTAAATGTACTGGTTGATTGTTTTCTCCACCACAATACAATATGTTGTATATCTCTGCCTGTTTGGGGGTAAATCAATCAAGATATCGCTGAAGTCACTAAGGTCTTCCAACTTGGAACCTGACCGCTTTCTTTGATGCTTAACCTGCCTGCACCACAATCACAATGGTAACCTCTTCACCCAGCCACTGATGTCTCCCCTGCCTTTCATGTAAGAGTCTTTTGTTTCTCTGTCTCTATTGCAATTAGCTGGGCATGTTGGGCTGTGCTGTGCACTACA
The DNA here is from genome assembly GCF_013265735.2 of Oncorhynchus mykiss. NCBI lineage: Eukaryota > Metazoa > Chordata > Actinopteri > Salmoniformes > Salmonidae > Oncorhynchus > Oncorhynchus mykiss. Next base: position 50,405,482 of record NC_048580.1, read on the forward strand.
GTAGCATTACTTTAATGGGAATTATAAGCAATTATTTTTGTTCCATCACTCTCTTTTGTCGCTAGGGATTATTCAAACATTTGTGCTGCATGGCCTTTTGAGATTACAGTTAAAGGCGAGAGAGTGCTGGTTCTCTGTCTCTCCCTCTTCTCTATCTCTCTCTTTCAGTCTCTCCCGGTCTTTTTCTTTTCTCTCACTTTCTGTTTCTTTCTCTCTCTCAGCAGTTCATTTATTCAGCCTCACCTCAAATGCCCATTAGCTGCTAAGCCCCTTTTTACGACCAGAAAAAGACATCTCACGTAGGGTCATCGTAACCACTACTACCATCAAGCTGTCACATACGTTGATGTTTGATGTCGTTATATATTTTATTGTTCACCTGTTTTGTGTAGTTTCTACCACGGTACAGCAAAGTGGTCTAGCCTTAACAGTGATGCATTAAACATGGTCTTGCTCTAGCCATACCCCTTTCCCTCTGTCTCTCTTTCCCTTTTCAATCCTCCTTCTCTTTTGTTGTTTCGCTGAGTGCTATCGAACAGCACATCTGATCAAGCTGAATCCAAAGCTACCATTTTGGGCTTTCATCAGCACTGTGGCCCAGGCGTCACAGTCAACACAAGGCTTTCAAACGTCCATCAGTGGAGGGATGGGGGACGGAGGGAGGACACAATGGGCTCCAGCGGCGATGGCTGACCTTTCCAAAGCCTCTCTCCTCTCGCGTCCCCACTCTCTCTCTCTAATAGACCAGATAATAACACAGGTCCATGGCTCACACATTGTGGAGTTGAAAGCCACCTCAAACGCCAAAGAATTGGCACACTTTGGCTTTCTGTAGCAGATTTCACAGAACGCCTGGGCCTGGAGATGGGCTCTGTTTTATCCTGTGGGTGAAAGGCTGTGTGAGGCCCCCAGCCGAGATAAATGTCCAGCCTGCCTGGCCATCTGGGGGGTTCAATTGGCTTTGTTAAACAAAATGGCCAAAACCGCAAACAGCCAGACTGCTGCTCCACGTCCTCCTGGCCACTTTGGCTCACAGGCCCTCACCTCACAATGCACTCCAATTTCCTCTTTGTACTCTAAAATAATTTCCCCCTTTTAATACCAACACATTTCCCCCAAAAAAGTTATGTTGGGGTTGTTGTTTGTGGCATCCTGACTTCCCCACTCAAGGCCAGGTTCACATGTTATGCTCACTTTCATGTCTAGCTTCAAAGCAATTGATCCCTCTCCTCATGAATGCAATCATCAGAAATAATACATGTAAAGTAGTAAATATTTAATAATAAATGGAAAGTAGGGAAACTAAACCTATTGCTGGTGTAGAGTATAGAGTGGCCTGGGGGCTTTGAAAGGGATGCAGCCAGCATGTTGTGTTGCCATCCGTCAGGAGCTTGGAGAGGCTATCTCTCCACACAGGAAAGCTCTCAGTGAAAACCAGGCACTCGTATCACATCTCAGTAGTTTTTTATTTTTCTTTGCCTGTCTGCCTCCCTCTCTGTGGCAGAGTGGGGGCTATCGCCCGGGAATTCCAATTGCCTGCCAGTCATCAGATAAGACGGATTTCCAATTGAGCTGAGCCTGGGAGAGGGGACCGAGTGCTCAGAGTACGGTCTATGGTCTCCCCCTCTCCTCCTGATTCTCACTCGGCCTCCTCTATACCCCAAAACTATCTGAGCAGAAAACAAATAGTAGTACCACTGCCATGGAGGAATCAGGCTAGTATAAGTAGCCTGTCAGATGGAATGTTGTCACCAGACGTTTGAGATGTGTTCCTTGTCGTAAAAATGGACTGCTTTCTAAGTAAATGATTCTCAGTGACATACAGTATACATGCACTTACCATAAATTAAGTATGGAAGTCATAAAATAAATTGCTGGACATGTAATATGTTATTTTTAAGTGATATAGATGAAAGAAAACGAGTAGAATCAACGATAATGATTGTGTACAATTAAGACACTCATCTTCATTCTCTTCCTTACCAGCTGGGTAAATGTCTCTGTCTGGACACAGAACCGCATCAGACAGATTGGCATCACTCCCACAAACACTCAGGTCATAGTTCATACAGTGCCTTGCGAAAGTATTCGGCCCCCTTGAACTTTGCGACCTTTTGCCACATTTCAGGCTTCAAACATAAAGATATAAAACTGTATTTTTTTGTGAAGAATCAACAACAAGTGGGACACAATCATGAAGTGGAACGACATTTATTGGATATTTCAAACTTTTTTAACAAATCAAAAACGGAAAAATTGGGCGTGCAAAATTATTCAGCCCCCTTAAGTTAATACTTTGGAGCGCCACCTTTTGCTGCGATTACAGCTGTAAGTCGCTTGGGGTATGTCTCTATCAGTTTTGCACATCGAGAGACTGAAATGTTTTCCCATTCCTCCTTGCAAAACAGCTCGAGCTCAGTGAGGTTGGATGGAGAGCATTTGTGAACAGCAGTTTTCAGTTCTTTCCACAGATTCTCGATTGGATTCAGGTCTGGACTTTGACTTGGCCATTCTAACACCTGGATATGTTTATTTTTGAACCATTCCATTGTAGATTTTGCTTTATGTTTTGGATCATTGTCTTGTTGGAAGACAAATCTCCATCCCAGTCTCAGGTCTTTTGCAGACTCCATCAGGTTTTCTTCCAGAATGGTCCTGTATTTGGCTCCATCCATCTTCCCATCAATTTTAACCATCTTCCCTGTCCCTGCTGAAGAAAAGTAGGCCCAAACCATGATGCTGCCACCACCATGTTTGGCAGTGGGGATGGTGTGTTCAGCTGTGTTGCTTTTACGCCAAACATAACGTTTTGCATTGTTGCCAAAAAGTTCAATTTTGGTTTCATCTGACCAGAGTACCTTTTTCCACATGTTTGGTGTTTCTCCCAGGTGGCTTGTGGCAAACTTTAAATGGCACTTTTAATGGATATCTTTAAGAAATGGCTTCTTCTTGCCACTCTTCCATAAAGGCCAGATTTGTGCAATATACGACTGATTGTTGTCCTATGGACAGAGTCTCCCACCTCAGCTGTAGATCTCTGCAGTTCATCCAGAGTGATCATGGGCCTCTTGGCTGCATCTCTGATCAGTCTTCTCCTTGTATGAGCTGAAAGTATAGAGGTACGGCCAGGTCTTGGTAGATTTGCAGTGGTCTGATACTCCTTCCATTTCAATATTATCGCTTGCACAGTGCTCTTTGGGATGTTTCAAGCTTGGGAAATCTTTTTGTATCCAAATCCGGCTTTAAACTTCTTCACAACTGTATCTCGGACCTGCCTGGTGTGTTCCTTGTTCTTCATGATGCTCTCTGCGCTTTTAACGGACCTCTGAGACTATCACAGTGCAGGTGCATTTATACGGAGACTTGATTACACACAGGTGGATTGTATTTATCATCATTAGTCATTTAGGTCAACATTGGATCATTCAGAGATCCTCACTGAACTTCTGGAGAGAGTTTGCTGCACTGAAAGTAAAGGGGCTGAATAATTTTGCACGCCCAATTTTTCAGTTTTTGATTTGTTAAAAAAGTTTGAAATATCCAATAAATGTCATTCCACTTCATGATTGTGTCCCACTTGTTGTTGATTCTTCACAAAAAAATACAGTTTTATATCTTTATGTTTGAAGCCTGAAATGTGGCAAAAGGTCTCAAAGTTCAAGGGGGCCGAATTCTTTCGCAAGGCACTGTATATTCCCCTCTGTGTTGACCTCTTGTCACTGTGGTGATTATATAGAGGCCATAGGTCCGGGGTCAATGTGCTGCTGTCTGACCCCAGTTGTCAGAGCTACCTGCTGAAGAAACCCTCTTAGCTAATCAAGACTGACCCTACAACAGCTCAGACGCTACTACTGTATACTGTAGCTCCTATTAGAGCTATAGGATAACTTTTTACATTTGCAAGGATGTATGTTTGTAAGTGTGTAACAGTATTGTGCTGACTTTGTGTAGAGTGAGTAAATAGAAATCACCTCCGATAAAGTGAAACAAGTACGCACTAGCAGAGCATGTATTCACACTGGGAACTTTTTGGCTAAGCTCTGCAAGTCTTTCTCTCCCTGACACACAAACACTTACTTTCCCTGCAGGTGGAGGTGTCCCTTACCATGTATTCTGATGGGATGTGTTGTGATCTCAGTCGTGACGAGACACGTATTGATTCTGCTGTGTGTCTCGGGGCATTCTTCTCAGTGTGTACTAACCTCGCACTGCTACCTCCAGCTACAGGTCAATATCCCATCCTGGATTTTGCCTGGCTGGCCTGCCAAGGCTCCGAGTATTGTTCCACATGGACCTCAATAACATGCCATTATTCCTGCCCCCTCTGCAGCAGCACTCTGCTCTCCATGCAGTGGCCCTGTAGGTCTGTTGAGGATGCTTTCAAAGCTCTGTCCAAATTAATAGATGAGAATGCAGGGAGAGTGCTCTTTAAATCACCTGTTCTCAATTTGTGCACCAAATGTATTTATGATGATGTCAAAGCCTACAGTACACTCTAGAAATGCTTTTAAAGACTAGTTAGGCCATCACCTTGATCAAGCTGATAATTATTTATTTCGATTTTCTTTTGTCTCTATTCTTTCTCTCTAAATGACTGGACAAACTGTGGATGTACGGTATGTTGCTTTATTGTTGTCAGAGACGGAAAGGACTTCTGTCAGTAATCTGTGAGTACTCTTTATGAAAGTGTCAGTGGTGTTAAGCGGAGCGACACAGGGGAACCCAAGAGCAGACTCAGATGAAGAAACAGGGATGAATGAACCAAAATATTTATTGTTCACACAGGGAGATATGGAGTGCAGATCCGGGGAAGCTCGGATGAGTTGCAGAAAAAACAGATGTGAAGACTGAGGTTGGAGTTAGCTGAGCAGAACAGGGTAAACTGGTCCTGAGGGGAATCCAAGGTAGTGGTGGTGAGTAAAAGAGGGGTAAACTGCAATGAGAGGATAAACGGTGTTAGGCAGGGAAACAGGCACAGCAGAGTAACAGGATATTGAATAATCATAAATGGCTAGACTCATGAACTGACTGAGCAGAGATTACAATCTGGCAGAGAGGAAGTGGCAGGACTGAGTATTTGTAGAGGTCTTGATTATGGAACGAGTTGCAGCTGGTAGGGATCTGCTCTGACTCCAGCACACCTGTCTCCAACCACACAATCACACAGAGAGGGAGAGGAAGAGAGAGTGTACAGGGAGAGTAACTGCAGGTCAAGAAGACACCGGATGAACACCAGAGGGAGTAGCAGGAGCAGATGTGACAAGTGGTTACGCCCCACCGAGAGAATCACTACAATTGTCTTGACCATAGACATCATTGGTGCTGACCTTTGATTGGTGCTGGTTGGAAGGGAGACTCCTCCCCCTACTCACACCTAGTAGTTCCTAAGAGCATCACAGAGGAATGGAAATCATTGTGCTCGCTTCCCCTACAAGAGTCAAGACCCAAGGGGGTCAGGGGCTTGATAGACATTTTGTTAAGAATTGAGCTGAAGTGAGTCTGAAGACGTGTGTTGTTGTGTCATGTAGTGTTAAATTGATCTGACATATGGTTGATTAACGTTGTCCTCTCCTTGTTTTCAGAACCTGCTGGTAAACCATGGATGAAGAGCAATGGAGAACAGCAGTGGAAAATGCTAAAACTCATGTCCAGGAATAGTTTTCCTGAAGCACAAAAATTGGCAGTTCCAAACGTAGCACTCATTCTTATTTAGGGGCAGCGGGCTGCTTTGGTGTTAGCATCATGTCTTTTATACATTGTTTTAAGCAGACACTATTGTACATTTTTCAGGGTACAGTCGATATTTGAAAGAGGACTGACCCACAAACACTCAGGTCATAGTTCATACAGTGCCTTGCGAAAGTATTCGGCCCCCTTGAACTTTGCGACCTTTTGCCACATTTCAGGCTTCAAACATAAAGATATAAAACTGTATTTTTTTGTGAAGAATCAACAACAAGTGGGACACAATCATGAAGTGGAACGACATTTATTGGATATTTCAAACTTTTTTAACAAATCAAAAACGGAAAAATTGGGCGTGCAAAATTATTCAGCCCCCTTAAGTTAATACTTTGGAGCGCCACCTTTTGCTGCGATTACAGCTGTAAGTCGCTTGGGGTATGTCTCTATCAGTTTTGCACATTGAGAGACTGAAATGTTTTCCCATTCCTCCTTGCAAAACAGCTCGAGCTCAGTGAGGTTGGATGGAGAGCATTTGTGAACAGCAGTTTTCAGTTCTTTCCACAGATTCTCGATTGGATTCAGGTCTGGACTTTGACTTGGCCATTCTAACACCTGGATATGTTTATTTTTGAACCATTCCATTGTAGATTTTGCTTTATGTTTTGGATCATTGTCTTGTTGGAAGACAAATCTCCATCCCAGTCTCAGGTCTTTTGCAGACTCCATCAGGTTTTCTTCCAGAATGGTCCTGTATTTGGCTCCATCCATCTTCCCATCAATTTTAACCATCTTCCCTGTCCCTGCTGAAGAAAAGTAGGCCCAAACCATGATGCTGCCACCACCATGTTTGGCAGTGGGGATGGTGTGTTCAGCTGTGTTGCTTTTACGCCAAACATAACGTTTTGCATTGTTGCCAAAAAGTTCAATTTTGGTTTCATCTGACCAGAGTACCTTTTTCCACATGTTTGGTGTTTCTCCCAGGTGGCTTGTGGCAAACTTTAAATGGCACTTTTAATGGATATCTTTAAGAAATGGCTTCTTCTTGCCACTCTTCCATAAAGGCCAGATTTGTGCAATATACGACTGATTGTTGTCCTATGGACAGAGTCTCCCACCTCAGCTGTAGATCTCTGCAGTTCATCCAGAGTGATCATGGGCCTCTTGGCTGCATCTCTGATCAGTCTTCTCCTTGTATGAGCTGAAAGTATAGAGGTACGGCCAGGTCTTGGTAGATTTGCAGTGGTCTGATACTCCTTCCATTTCAATATTATCGCTTGCACAGTGCTCTTTGGGATGTTTCAAGCTTGGGAAATCTTTTTGTATCCAAATCCGGCTTTAAACTTCTTCACAACTGTATCTCGGACCTGCCTGGTGTGTTCCTTGTTCTTCATGATGCTCTCTGCGCTTTTAACGGACCTCTGAGACTATCACAGTGCAGGTGCATTTATACGGAGACTTGATTACACACAGGTGGATTGTATTTATCATCATTAGTCATTTAGGTCAACATTGGATCATTCAGAGATCCTCACTGAACTTCTGGAGAGAGTTTGCTGCACTGAAAGTAAAGGGGCTGAATAATTTTGCACGCCCAATTTTTCAGTTTTTGATTTGTTAAAAAAGTTTGAAATATCCAATAAATGTCATTCCACTTCATGATTGTGTCCCACTTGTTGTTGATTCTTCACAAAAAAATACAGTTTTATATCTTTATGTTTGAAGCCTGAAATGTGGCAAAAGGTCTCAAAGTTCAAGGGGGCCGAATTCTTTCGCAAGGCACTGTATATTCCCCTCTGTGTTGACCTCTTGTCACTGTGGTGATTATATAGATGCCATAGGTCCGGGGTCAATGTGCTGCTGTCTGACCCCAGTTGTCAGAGCTACCTGCTGAAGAAACCCTCTTAGCTAATCAAGACTGACCCTACAACAGCTCAGACGCTACTACTGTATACTGTAGCTCCTATTAGAGCTATAGGATAACTTTTTACATTTGCAAGGATGTATGTTTGTAAGTGTGTAACAGTATTGTGCTGACTTTGTGTAGAGTGAGTAAATAGAAATCACCTCCGATAAAGTGAAACAAGTACGCACTAGCAGAGCATGTATTCACACTGGGAACTTTTTGGCTAAGCTCTGCAAGTCTTTCTCTCCCTGACACACAAACACTTACTTTCCCTGCAGGTGGAGGTGTCCCTTACCATGTATTCTGATGGGATGTGTTGTGATCTCAGTCGTGACGAGACACGTATTGATTCTGCTGTGTGTCTCGGGGCATTCTTCTCAGTGTGTACTAACCTCGCACTGCTACCTCCAGCTACAGGTCAATATCCCATCCTGGATTTTGCCTGGCTGGCCTGCCAAGGCTCCGAGTATTGTTCCACATGGACCTCAATAACATGCCATTATTCCTGCCCCCTCTGCAGCAGCACTCTGCTCTCCATGCAGTGGCCCTGTAGGTCTGTTGAGGATGCTTTCAAAGCTCTGTCCAAATTAATAGATGAGAATGCAGGGAGAGTGCTCTTTAAATCACCTGTTCTCAATTTGTGCACCAAATGTATTTATGATGATGTCAAAGCCTACAGTACACTCTAGAAATGCTTTTAAAGACTAGTTAGGCCATCACCTTGATCAAGCTGATAATTATTTATTTCGATTTTCTTTTGTCTCTATTCTTTCTCTCTAAATGACTGGACAAACTGTGGATGTACGGTATGTTGCTTTATTGTTGTCAGAGACGGAAAGGACTTCTGTCAGTAATCTGTGAGTACTCTTTATGAAAGTGTCAGTGGTGTTAAGCGGAGCGACACAGGGGAACCCAAGAGCAGACTCAGATGAAGAAACAGGGATGAATGAACCAAAATATTTATTGTTCACACAGGGAGATATGGAGTGCAGATCCGGGGAAGCTCGGATGAGTTGCAGAAAAAACAGATGTGAAGACTGAGGTTGGAGTTAGCTGAGCAGAACAGGGTAAACTGGTCCTGAGGGGAATCCAAGGTAGTGGTGGTGAGTAAAAGAGGGGTAAACTGCAATGAGAGGATAAACGGTGTTAGGCAGGGAAACAGGCACAGCAGAGTAACAGGATATTGAATAATCATAAATGGCTAGACTCATGAACTGACTGAGCAGAGATTACAATCTGGCAGAGAGGAAGTGGCAGGACTGAGTATTTGTAGAGGTCTTGATTATGGAACGAGTTGCAGCTGGTAGGGATCTGCTCTGACTCCAGCACACCTGTCTCCAACCACACAATCACACAGAGAGGGAGAGGAAGAGAGAGTGTACAGGGAGAGTAACTGCAGGTCAAGAAGACACCGGATGAACACCAGAGGGAGTAGCAGGAGCAGATGTGACAAGTGGTTACGCCCCACCGAGAGAATCACTACAATTGTCTTGACCATAGACATCATTGGTGCTGACCTTTGATTGGTGCTGGTTGGAAGGGAGACTCCTCCCCCTACTCACACCTAGTAGTTCCTAAGAGCATCACAGAGGAATGGAAATCATTGTGCTCGCTTCCCCTACAAGAGTCAAGACCCAAGGGGGTCAGGGGCTTGATAGACATTTTGTTAAGAATTGAGCTGAAGTGAGTCTGAAGACGTGTGTTGTTGTGTCATGTAGTGTTAAATTGATCTGACATATGGTTGATTAACGTTGTCCTCTCCTTGTTTTCAGAACCTGCTGGTAAACCATGGATGAAGAGCAATGGAGAACAGCAGTGGAAAATGCTAAAACTCATGTCCAGGAATAGTTTTCCTGAAGCACAAAAATTGGCAGTTCCAAACGTAGCACTCATTCTTATTTAGGGGCAGCGGGCTGCTTTGGTGTTAGCATCATGTCTTTTATACATTGTTTTAAGCAGACACTATTGTAAATTTTTCAGGGTACAGTCGATATTTGAAAGAGGACTGACTAAAGGTTTTAAGTCGTATATACAGTACCTGTCAAAAGTTTGGACACACCTACTCATCCAAGGGATTTTCTTTATTTTTACTATTCTCTACATTGTAGGATAATAGTGAAGACATCAAAACTATTGTAACGATCTTCATCTGATGGAACAGGAAAGATTGGATCAAAACAGAGCGTGGTAAGTGTCCATGTTAATTTAATATCACTGAACACGAAATACAAAATAACCAAGTGAAACAACGGAAATTGAAACAGTCCTGAAAGGTGACAAAACACAAACAGAGACAGGAACAATACCCACGAAACACTCAAAGAATATGACTGCCTAAATATGGTTCCCAATCAGAGACAATGATAAACACCTGCCTCTGATTTGAGAACCACTCCAGGCAACCATAGACTTACCTAGACTACTTCACTAAACCACAATCACATAACCTACAAAAAAACCCTAGACAAAACACACCACATAAATACCCATGTCACACCCTTGCCTGACCAAAATAAAGAAAACACAAAATACTAAGGCCAGGGCGTGACAGTACCCCCCAAAGGTGTGGACTCCCGGCCGCACACCTAAACCCATAGGGGAGGGTCTGGGTGGGCGTCTGACCACGGTGGCGGCTCTGGCGCGGGTCGTGGACCCCACTCCAACATAGTCTTAGTCCTTTTACTCCGCGTCCTTAGATTGGCGACCCTTGCCGCCGACCTTGGCCTAGTAACCTCGGGACTGAGGGGAAGCTCAGACAGGTTGACGGCAGATCCTGGCTGAATGGCGGATCCTGGCTAAATGGCGGATCCTGGCCGACTGGCGGATCCTGGCGGATCCTGGCCGACTGGCGGATCCTGGCCGACTGGCGGCTCTGGCGGATCCATGCTGACTGGCGGCTCTGGCGGCTCATGACAGGCGGGAGACTCCGGCGGCGCTGGACAGGCGGGAGACTCCGGCGGCGCTGGACAGGCGGGAGACTCCGGCGGCGCTGGACAGGCGGGAGACTCCGGCGGCGCTGGACAGGCGGGAGACTCCGGCGGCGCTGGACAGGCGGGAGACTCCGGCGGCGCTGGACAGGCGGGAGACTCCGGCGGCGCTGGACAGGCGGGAGACTCCGGCGGCGCTGGACAGGCGGGAGACTCCGGCGGCGCTGGACAGGCGGGAGACTCCGGCGGCGCTGGACAGGCGGGAGACTCCGGCGGCGCTGGACAGGCGGGAGACTCCGGCGGCGCTGGACAGGCGGGAGACTCCGGCGGCGCTGGACAGGCGGGAGACTCCGGCGGCGCTGGACAGGCGGGAGACTCCGGCGGCGCTGGACAGGCGAGGCGCACTGTAGGCCTGATGCGTGGGGCTGGCACTAGTGGTACTGGGCCGAGGACACGCACAGGAAGCCTGGTGCGGGGAACTGCCACCGGAGGGCTGATGCGTGGAGGTGGTACTGGATAGAGCTCTTGAGCACCGAGCCTGCCCAACCTTACCTGGTTGAATGCTCCCGGTCGCCCTGCCAGCGCGGCGAGGTGGAATAGCCCGCACTGGGCTATGCAGGCGAACCGGGGACACCAAATCTGAATCTCTACATTTAAAATTTTAGGTCAACAAAATATTCAAATGCAATAGCACGGTGCCTGCCCGGTCTCTCTAGCCCCCCGGTAAGCACAGGAAGTTGGCGCAGGTCTCTGCCAGGTAGGAGAGGGGTGTGCCCCGCTTCCATCCACGCCGCCGTGCTCGTCTCTCCAACTCCATTCTCCTATAACCCTCCTCCAGCGAATCCCAGGCGTGATCCGGCACTCTTTTTGGGTCGACCGCCCACCTGTCTATTTCCTCCCAAGACTTCGCTGCTCCTGCTGCCTGTCACCACGCCGCTTGGTCCTGTTGTGGTGGGTGATTCTGTTACGGTTTTCTTCTGGTGAATGAGAGGAGGACCAAAATGCAGCGTGGTTATTCATAAACATCTTTAATGAAAGATGAAAAATACGAACAATATACAAAACAAGAACCATGAAAAACCGAAACAGCCCTATCTGGTGCAACAAACACAGAGACAGGAACAATACCCACGAAACACTCAAAGAATATGGCTGCCTAAATATGGTTCCCAATCAGAGACAACGATAAACACCTGCCTCTGATTGAGAACCACTCCAGGCAACCATAGACTTACCTAGACTACTTCACTAAACCACAATCCCATAACCTACAAAAAAAACCTAGACAAAACACACCACATAAATACCCATGTCACACCCTGGCCTGACCAAAATAAATAAAGAAAACACAAAATACTAAGGCCAGGGCGTGACACACACCTCCTCCTCCATGCTTCACGGTGCTTCCCATGCTTCCCAGCAATCCCAGTTCGACAATAAATGTTTGTTTTGTTCGATAAAGTCCATCATTTATGTCCAAATACCTCCTTTTTGTTCACGCATTTAGTTCACAAATCCAAATTCACTTAGTCCAGAAGAAAAGTCAAAAAAGTTATATTACAGTTTGTAGAAACATGTCAAACGATCTATAGTATCAATCTTTAGGATGTTTTTAACATAAATCTTCAATAATGTTTCAACCGGACAATTCCTTTGTCTTTAGAAATTAAACAGTATCAAATCAAATCAAATCAAATTTGTATTTGTCACATACATGTGCGCGCTCGCTCTCACGGCCATGCGCATGACTTAGCTCATGGCATTCTGCCAGACCTCTTTGTCAAACAGCTCTTATTCGCTCCCCCTTCACAGTATACGCCTGAAACAAGGTTCTAAAGACTGTTGACATCTATTGGAAGCCTTAGGAAGTGCAATCGGACCAAATTTACACTGTATCTTGGATAGGCAAAGACTTGAAAACCTACAAACCTCAGATTTCCCATATTTTTGCCATATGAGTTCTGTTATACTCATTCAAACAGTTTTAGAAACTTCAGAGTGTTTTCTATCCAAATCTACTAATAATATGCATATCTTAGCTTCTGGGCCTGAGAAGCAGGCAGTTTACTCTGGGCACCTTATTCATCCAAGCTACTCAATACTGCCCCCCAGCCATAAGAAGCTAACACTTTTTTGGTTACTACATGATTCCATATGTGTTTTTTTTATAGTGTTGATGTCTTCACTATTATTCTAAAATGTAGAAAATAGTAAAGAATAAAGAAAACCCTTGAATGAGTAGGTGTTTCCAAACATTTGACTCGTACTGTATACATACTTTTTAAAACATATTTTCAGGCAATCCTGACCATTAATTTATCAGGCTTATATTATATTACTTCCTTGATGTCATTAATTAAATAATATCCCTATGCTAATGTATGTCTGATTCTTGGTTTGGCTATAGCTATAGCTGTACTTGTGACTATATCCATCCACTCACTTTATTTTCTTTGTAAACATAGAAAGAAACACATTTCTTTATAGTAATTCATCCACTTTTCCCTTTTATGCATAAAGAACGCATATAATACCATGAAAGACATGTTGTGTTGTTGGCATGGGGGCAGGAGTGTGGGTAGTAGATAATAACCCTGGTGTCTGTTGGGAGAGACCAGCTCATACAGGTGTTTCAGCTGCCTGGGAGCATGTTATCAAGTCCAGCAGTGATGCTCTGCTCTCTATTCAATTCAAATGAAAAATACCAAGGCAGTTTCATTTTGGTATGAGAGAGATAAGAGGTATGGATAACAATAAGTGGTGTTACGCCTCACCAGTGGTTTAAACAACTGTGGAAAGTCATACCTCAACCACGGAAGCACCCACCCCCAGTTGGCTGTCATCACAAAGATGAAGTGGTGTTTCCTATTGGCCCAATTCATTTAAGCACAACTAAAACACATTGGCAGTTTGAAGTGACTCAAATCCAAATTTGTTGCATATCCGATTCAAATCTGTTCTTTTTCCTGCAGTCTGAACAGGCAGCTAGCACATGGAATCTGATGTTTCAATCCGCATTTCAAATCCACCTTCGTAGGTGGTTTGAAGTCAGACACAAATCTGATTGTGACTAGCCAAAAAGGGCTCGTTTTGAAAGTTGAATCATCTTATCCTTTCAGGCTTTAAAAGTGTTCTTGCACTATGATATTGAACATTCAAAGCAACTGGGAAACGTCCATGGCAGGCATTGTTGTCCCCTTAGCTTGCTACATCACTTCTGACTGATAGGAAGCAGGAGCACAACCACCAATCAGTCTACACCACTGCGCACACACACGTCATGACTATGACCACTTGCATAGCCATGTCAGCAAATTACTGCTGTCACACAAATCTGATTTAGCCACTTGTAACCTGATGTTTGGACAGTCAGTATTCCAAAACATTCGAGGCTTTCGAGTAATATTGCCAGGAATAATACCTCTACACTTATACTGCTGGGAGAGGAGGCTGTGGCTGGGATTGATTTCAGACCAGGGTGCTGTTCATGTCAAGCCGGGGTGACATAATTTGTAACCTGACATGCAGGGGTTGATAGGTCTAGCACAAGATCGGAGCCTCGATTAACTTTCTGCTATGCATCTCTTATGAGGAGCTGTGTGTGTGTTTGTGCGTGTGTGTCTGTCTGTACAGTGCCTGGCAGGATCCCATTTGCCTTTCATAATAAGGCTCTCTCAGTGAGAGTGCTGTGAGAAGTGACAGGGTAGAGGGACCTCACACGACCCTGTAGAGGAGATGGACAGGATCTAAAGGCCACTGCAACCTAGTGACAATGGTAGTAGAGGAGGAGAGGACAGCAATACATGGTGGCCTTCAAACAGATCTGTACAGTATTTCTGTAGAAGCAGAAGCTCTACTGCACACAACCATAGGCCAACAGCAATGCCCACACATGAACCCACACAGCAAAGTGCAGCAATATAAAAAATATAACATTCAACGGAGGGGACACCCTAGGCCCGGTCTATTTCCGAGCTCTCTTGGACTCCCCCACATGTGCCCCTGACATTTGGAGAATGATAACCCTTTGGGCAACAGTGTGGTGGTGGTGGACTGGCTTCTCCGGGCTGTGTTAGTAGAGGAGCACCATTGGCTCATCCAGCCGTATCGCTGGGGCTCAACTCCGGGGCTGCCAGAATGAGGTGTCCACAGGTTTGATCCGAGCACAGAGGCTAGGCAACACTGGTATATACACACACCCAGCTGACATTTATCCTCAAATACCAGGCTACACAGATCACTCCGGTTCAGTTATTAGCTGCTCTTCTTCCCCCGCTTTGTGTGTAAAGAGGAGAATAATTAGAGCAGTGCAGGTCCGAACGGTCAGATATCAGCTTTATTGCGTTTTTCATTCTGCTCGAGTCATCACAGGGAGGTGCTCAGGTGGCGTAAGTAAGGAACACCATCCCTCATGACCCCCGTGAGCAGGTATACGCACACACACACCCTCTCAATCAACCAAAACTGGAAGAACTGCTGCTACATACTGTACTTATATGATGTTGTCTCATTTTATACTCCCTCTCCTTTCTCAATCTCAACTGATCACACAAAGTATGTTCAAGAGACACATTCTGACTTTGAATGCTGCTTTGAAAGTTGTAACAGACATAGCTTTGATAAAGGGACTGTTTACAAAACCACGTAAAGAAATTCTAAGAGTAGTCTTTTTTAGAGAGTCATTTCATATGAAAATCAGCTTTACAGTACTGAGACCACATAACTGGTCTCAACACATGGACATTCTGCTTTCTAGGAAACGACTGGCGGGCAAACGTAATAAAAGAAATGTCACGGGATGTGGTCACGTAGATGTTTTTCATGGTATCCACTACTTGAATGCCTTGAGCGATGAGCTTCAAGGTACCAGATTGGAAAATGATATCCTTGGCATTCAAATGCGTCTTCTGTTGATCCCATGTCATACCATTTACCACAGGAGATATTACTACAGACATGTTCCATTCAGCCTGCTGAAAGCCTCCTTTCAAATATGATTGAATTTGATTGAATTCACATACACTATATTTACAAAAGTATGTGGACACCCCTTCAAATTAGTGGATTTGGCTATTTCAGTCACACCTGTTGCTGACAGGTGTATACAATTGAGCACACAGCCATGCAATCTCCATAGACAAACATTGGCAGTAGAATTGCCTTACCGAAGAGCTCAGTGACTTTCAACTTGGCACCATCATAGGATGCCTCCTTTCCAACAAGTCAGTTTGTCAAATTTATGCCCTGCTAGAGCTGCCCTGGTCATCTGTAAGGGTTGTTACTGTGAAGTGGAAACGTCTAGGAGCAACAACAGCTCAGCCGCGAAGTGGTAGACCACTCAAGCTCACATAATGGGACTGCCGAGTGCTATAGTGCGTAGCGCGTAAAAATCATCTGTCCTCGGTTGCAATACTCACTACCGAGTTCCAAACTACCTTTGGAATCAAAGTCAGCACAAGAACTGTTCGTCGGGAGCTTCATGAAATGGGTTTCCATGGCCGAGCAGCTGCACACAAGCCTAAGATCACCATGCATAATTCCAAGCGTTGAATGGTGTGGTGTAAAGCCCGCCGCCATTAGACTTTGGAGCGGTGGAAACTTTGGGATGAATTGGAACGCCGACTGCGAGCCAGGCCTAATCGCCCAACATCAGTGCCCGACCTCACTAATGCTCTTGTGGCTGAATGGAAGCAAGTCCCCGCAGCAATGTTCCAACATCTAGTGGAAAACCTTCCCAGAAGAGTGGAGGCTGTTATAGCAGCAAAGGGGGGGACCAACTCCTAATTAATGCCCATGATTTTGGAATGAGATGTTCCACAAGTAGGTGTCCACACACTTTTGGTCATGTAGTGTACTTTTAGCACCCACGGATGCATCTCAGGAAGTACAGTACAGCACTGCGAAGGACGTTTATTCAATATTTTCTATTTTACTTCCCCAGTCGAATAGTCATGTGTTGCACAAGGGTGTAACAAAGTGTGACTTTCGTGAACAGGCTTGTTTATAACAAAGTTATATATAATTCAAGGGCTAAACAAATTAGAGTCATTTGGAAAATGTACTGAATATATTTGATTGAATTTCCTTGCATGCCAACCTGTGATTGTGAAGGAATGGTGTTCGCTGGGGGTGGGGTTTCAGCAGTGTCTCTGCTTGCATTCACAGGTCTACCTAACACCTCCCATCATTCCTCATAACCCGCTGGCTTCACCTCCTCTCTACCTACATTTAGAATCAATTTAGCATCTCATGCCATAGATCCTCACACCTGAAGAGAAGAGGGTGGAATCATGATACATGAAACTACAGTATGTAAGGCTCAATGTACAAACAATGCAGGACAATTACTTTACCCATGTCAGGCAAATGTTATCGACCGAACATGGACCACCAACTGTCTCGAACACCAAGCCACTCTCCCCTCCCGTCACATGCTGCAGTGTAGCCTAACATCTCTCTCAGTAGTCTCTAAACAGTGGGCCTCCCTCCTCCCAGGCTGCTCCATAAGCCAGCTCACTGGGAGAGCAGTACTCTGACAATGGTCCTTATTAGAGCGTGCCTCAGTCTGACAGCCTCTATTCTGCTCCAGCATGTCCTGCTCCACACAACAGCTCTACACAATCTCAGCTACCAGCTCCTCCACAGCTGATTCACTGCTAATTCAATCCACTCCCATTTTAACCCCAGTTGTTAATGCATAGCGGAACCTGTCTTATACTAATTGAATCAGACCCGGATAGTCCTCCTCTCCTCGCCCAGCCCTGATCAGGGATTTCTAAGGAAGAAAGGCAGTGATTGGGTTGAGCGCTGACATTGCTAGAATTACATGAGTTTCTTATAATCGAGGCTAGAGAGATATCTTATGACTTGGTATGGTTGTGATACCTCCTACAGGTATGTTCAGCCTGGTCTCATAGAATAGACGTAACATAGAAGGCAGTAAATAAAAGTAACATAAAAGTAAATATGGGACACTCAAATGAGTATGATATGTTATTTCTGGTATGGTTACAAAAGACAGAAGGTTACTTAAGGCAGAAACGAAAGGACGGTGGGTGGGTGGGTGGTTGGTTGGTTGGGGTGGATGGGTGAACATATAACACGAATGTCTAGCAACCCAAAGGTTGCTTGCTCCAATCTCATCACGGACAACTTTAGCATTTTAGCTCGTTAGATACTTTGCAAATACTTACTACTTTTTAGCTACTTTGCAACTACTTGCCATGTTAGCTAACCTTAACCCTAATCTTAACCCTTTAACCTAGCCTGAACCCTAACCTTAACACAGGGAACGTTAGCCACCTAGCTAAGTTCCACAACAAATGGAAATTTGTGACATATCATACATATTGCAAATATGTAACACATCATATGAATTGTAATTAGTAACGTATCATATGAAATGGGTGATGGCCATCCACAAATGAATACATACCATACGAAACGTAACATATAACACTAAATGGTGGGAGACAGCTTTACATTTACTATGTTACATCTACCCCTGAGTCCAGGTTGGTATGTTGTAGAGGAGTGTGACAATAAAAACTCATAACTGATTTCCGTGTGCTACATGGTGAACTTTGACTCTCAGCCCCATTCCCTCTCTCTCACGTTCTCTTTCTGCATGGTGGGTGGTTGCAATGCCTCCCCTGCCCTTTGGCGATACAGCACTCACAGCAGGCCTTGGCACTGTGGCGCTGCACACACTCATTACAGTCAGTCACACTCAGAGGCTCTGCTTCTCTCCCTCACACACCACCTCTCTCATACACACCTGACAATACTTCAGGAGGACAACAGGGGGCACTCCACTTTGAAACCTCCGTTTACCTGTAAGCCAATCTCCTCATCTTAACCTGGGCCCTCAACAATTCATAGAATGAGAGTGATAGGGATGCCAATTTCAATGTGATAGTAATGTTCATAATTACCCTGTGTTTATAACCAAGTGGGTAGTTGGTATTTACCACATATGACTGGAAACTCTTCCATCATCCCTGAGCTCCAACTTCTCCCACATGTTGACCTCTGACATCACCTAGTAAGAAAATGATCTTGATTACAGCATTTTTGGCAGTTAAATTTAATAACAAAACATCATCTATTAAAAGCAATCTATTAACATGTTTTTGAACACTGTAATTAGTTTACAAGCATGATAGCTGTATATTTAGTTTATGGTTGACGCCGTTTCTCAACAAAGCACGTGAATGTGACCAACTGGTATTTAAATCCAATCAAAATTGCATGTGCCACATGCATCGAATACAATGGGTGTAGACTTCACCATGAAATGCCTGCATACCAGCCCTTCTTAACAATGCAGATTAAAAAATAAAATAAAATACAGTACCAGTCTAAAGTTTGGACACACCTACTCATTCAAGTATTTTATATATTTATTTTTACTATTTTCTACATTGTAGAATAATAGTGACGACATCAAAATTATGAAATAACACATATGGAATCATGTAGTAACCAAAAAAGTGTTGCACGCTTAAACAGATTCTTCAAAGTAAAAAACAGAAATAACTTATGTAAATAAGGTATTTCAGACCCTTTGCTATGTGACTCAAAATTGAGCTCGGGTGCATCCTGTTTCCAGTGATCATCCTTAAGATGTTTCTACAAATTGATGGATTCCAACTGTGGTAAATTCAATTGATTGGACATGATTTTGAAAGGCACACACCTGTCTATATAAGGTCCCACGGCTGACAGTGCATGTCAGAGCAAAAACCAAGCCATGAGGACGAAGGAATTGTCCGTAGAGCTCCGAGACAGTGTCGAGGCACAGATCTGGGGAAGGGTACCAAAACATTTCTGCAGCATTGGTCCCCAAGAACACAGTGGCCTGTATCATTTAAATGAAAGAAGTTTGGAACCATTAAGACTCTTCCTAGAGCTGGCCGCCCGGAAAAAATGAGCAATAGGGGGAGAAGGGCCTTGGTCAGGGAGTTGACCAAGAACCCGATGGTCACTCTGACAGTCCAATCAGGACTTTGTGGTAGAGTACCCAGATGGAAGCCATTCCCCAGTAAAAGGCACTTGACCTCCTGCTTGGAGTTTGCCAAAAGGCCCCTAAAGGACTCTTAGAACACAAGATTTTGGGGCGAAGGTTCAGATTGGGGCAAAGTTTCACCTTCCAACAGGACATAGAGGACAGAGAGATCCTTGAAAAACCTGCTACAGAGCACTCAGGATCTCAGACTGGGACAAAGGTTCACTTTTCAACAGGACAACGACCCTAAGCACACAGCCAAGACAACACAGGAGTGGCTTTGGGACAAGTCTGAATGTCCTTGAGTGGCCCAGCCAGAGCCCGGACTTGAACCTGTTCCAACATCTCTGGAGACACCTGAAAACAGCTGTGCAGTTACACTCCCCATCCAACCTGATAGAGCTTGAGAGGATCTGCAGAGAAGAATGGGAGAAACTCCACAAATACAGGTATGCCAAGCTTGTAGCGTCAAACCCAAGAAGACTCAAAGCTGCAATCACTGCCAAAGGCGCTTCAACAAAGTACTGAATAGAGGGTTTGAATACTTATAAATGTGATATTAAACTTTTATAAACAAATCTAAAAACCTGTATTATGTGTATTGTGTTCTTTGTTGTCTATTTTAGAATAAGGCTGTAAAGTAACAAAATGTGGAAATAGTCAAGGGGTATAAATACTTTCTGAATTCGCTGTATATGTTAGTAACACAAGAGGAATTAAATACACAAAAATAAAGTAACACTACATGACCAAAAGTATGTGGACACCTGCTCATCGAACATCTCATTCCAAAATCATGGGCATTAATATGGAGTTGGTCCCCCCTTTTTGCTAAAACAGACTCCACTCTTCTGGGAAGGCTTTCCACTAGATGTTGGAACATTACTACTGGGACTTGCTTCCATTCAGCCACAAGAGTATTAGTGAGGTTGGGTACTGATTTTGGGCAATTAGGCCTGGCTCGCAGTCAGCGTTCCAATTCCAATTCAACAATTTCTGTATGGACCTCGCTTTGTGAACAGGGTCATTGTCATGCTGAAATATGGAGGGGGCTTTCTCAGTACCAATCAATGTGCAGGGGTACGAGGTCTTTGAGGTAGATATGTACATAAATGCAGGGTAAAGTGACAAGGCATCAGAATAGAAAATAAGAAGAATCACAACTGGTAATTTCCACCTTGCCATTTGGTTAAGAAAACATCAATAGTCACCAGCATGCCCTCATGAAGTGGTTTTATTGTACAGTGTAAGTTGACTGTGTACATTATATGATGACAAATCACACCCAAATGAGTTGTCTGTATATTATTGCCATTACTGTGATTGTCATTCCACTCTTGTACTGGTTATTAATATAATTCTCCTCTGTATGATATTAACTGCCAGCGTGCCTGGTCTTCTTGTCCCTGTCTGTGTCGGCCTGAGAGACAGTGAGTGCATCCTCTTGTCCGGTCGCCCCCAGGGGAAATCGGCTCACAGAACGGAGAGCGTTTTTATCACCTCCTCCATCAGATTAGACAGACGAGTGACATCTATTAGACTGACCTGGTCGCTGCCAAGCTTAGATGTACTGCTAAAGACTTCCCTACCTTATGATATTACACGTTCAGATAAAAGAGTTCCACATCCCTGTAATGCCATTAGACCCGAGGAACGTGTACAGAGGGAGGAGAGGAGAGACTGGCCTGTTTAACCCTGGCGTTTGAGGACTACATCAACTTTAGAGAGAGTGCACAACTTAATCCCTCTAGGAAGCAGGATTAGACCACAGTCTTCCTCTTATCGCTCCTCTTTTTTCTCCGGGCCGCATTGTCATTTCCCTTTTCCTCCCTTTCTTTCCCCCCATAATGCTCCATACCAAGTGGCTTAGTGGTTCATCATTGTGGATTTTTTTTCCCTTTGTCGTGATAGATCCTGTTCCAGCAGCGGGGAGCATGGATTCACTGGCACTTACTGAGAGTTGCCACTTCCCACCCCTCTGGTCATGTCTATAAGAGGAAAATGATCCATGTTAATACAAGTGATATTTGTTGTTGTTAATTACTACTGTCTGCCACTACACAAAATTATGCAATTAACTTGTGAAGCTCTTCAGTAACAAAGCGCTTGCACAATTGGCCATATAATCCAGTTATTCATACATTTTTGTGATGGTTTGCTTCATTTTTAACACAAAAACAAGTGGTTACTAGAGGTCATCATGAGAGGAAGAGAAGAGAATGTATGTCAGCAGCTTGTCAAATCAAACTAGATAATGACATGGAGTTCTGCATGGACATGCGAATAGAGGGGGAGGTCTGCTAAGCTAACATTTGGAATTGTTTTAGGATGGTCATACCAAGGATAATTTAGCTAATGGATTTTGAATTTTAGGACCCCATAAGGTATAAAAAAAAATTGAAGATTAAATGTTGAATTTGGCCTTTCTGCTATTAGCCCATAGAAACGCATTGAATAACAGCTTCAAACATGCATAAACAAATAATAAAAAATAAGTTTGTTCTGAAGTGTATGTCCTATTTCTGAGCGATATAAGAAAGAGAATGAAACTATTTATATTTTTTGGGACATGTATTTAACCACACAGTGTATCTCCACACAGTGCATTTGGAAAGTATTCAGACTCCTTGACTTTTTCCACATTTTGTTAAATTGCAGCTATTTTCTAAAATGGATTAAATTGTTGTTTGTTCTCAATCTACACACAATATCCCATAATGACAAAGAAAAAACAGGTTAGTAGACGTTTTTGCAAATGCAATACAAAAAAAGACTGAAATATCACATTTACATAAGTATTCAGACCTTTTACTCACTACTTTTTTGAAGCACCTTTGGCAGCGATTACAGCCTTGATTCTTCTTGGGTATGACGTTACAAGCTTGACACACCTGTATTTGTGGAGTTTCTCCCATTCTTCTCTGCAGATCCTCTCAAGCTCTGTCAAGTTGGATGGGGAGTATTGTTGTTGCATTTTCAGGTTTCTCCAGAGATGTTCGATCGGGTTCAAGTCCGGGCTCTGGCTGGGCCACTCAAGGACATTCAGAGACTTGTCTTGAAGCCACTCCTACGTTGCCTTGGCTGTGTGCTTAGGGTCGTTGTCCTGTTGAAAAGTGAACCTTCGCCCCAATCTGAGGTCCTGAGCGCTCTGGAGCAGGTTCTCATCAAGGATCTCTCTGTACATTGCTCCGTTCATCTTTCCCTCGATCCTGACTAGTCTCTCAGTCCCTGCCAATAAAAAACCTCCCCACAACATGATGCTGCCATCACCATGCTTCACTGTAGGGATGGTGCCAGACTTCAATCTTGCTTTCATCAGACCAGATAATCTTGTTTCTCATGGTCTGAGAGTCCTTTAGGTGCCTTTTGGCAAACTCCAAGCGTGCTGTCATGTGCCTTTTACTGAGGAGTGGCTTCCATCTGGCCACTCTACCATAAAGGCCTGATTGGTGGAGTGCTGCAGAGATGGTTATCCTTCTGGAAGCTTATCCCATCTCCACAGAAGAACTCTGGAGCTCTGTCAGAGTGACCATCAGATTCTTGGTAAACTCTCTGATCAAGGCCCTTCTCCCCCGATTGCTAAGTTTGGCCCAGGTGGCCAGCTCTAGGAAGAGTCCACTGTGTTCTTGGGGACCTTCAATCCTGCAGACATTTTTTGGTAGCCTTCCCCAGATCTGTGCCTCGACACACAAACCTGTCTTCGAGCTCTACGGACGATTTGCACATTCTAGCATGTAGTTGCATATTTCCATTAGGGAACGCCTGGTCTCTGAAGTGCGCGTGTGCAATAATTCAATTCACTCTTGCACTCCTTTAAAACAACACCCTTTTTAGACACTTTGGCAAAGGGTAAAGTCTCCAAAACTTATTCCACTCTGTTCATAACATATTCTGGAACTGTATTGAGATTTTTTTTAAATCATTAGGCAGGTTAATTCAACAAAAGCAATGTCGCCAAAAAAATGATTGCAACGTCTAATGGAAACGGCAGATATTGGAGACATTTTCTAAAGATCAACAACATTTTAATCTGTTCGACAGGGGTGGATTTTCCTTTTTGACCCAGTGACAAAGTCCAGAGAGATATGAGACCAGGGACGATGAGGGCCCGGTAGTGGCTGAAGAAGGCCAGAAGGAGCTTGCCGTGGAATCTTGTTCTGGGCACACACTGTGCACAAGGCGCCGAAGGCAGAGACATCAGGAACCATTGTGGGCCACCAGAAACGTTGTCGAATGGCTGTTCTGCTCTGTTCCAGCCAGTGCCTACACTCTTCCAACACCATCTTGACCGCTAGGAGTTCTCGGTTGCCTGCATCGTAGTTCCTCTCTGCAGGATTGAGACGATGGGACAGGAAGGCACAGGGATGAAGCTTTTGGTCCTGGGCAGATTGCTGGGACAGGATGTCCCCCCACTCCAAAGTCACAAGCATCAGCCTCTACCACAAATTGACCAGACGTGTCCGGATGGATGAGGATGGGTGCTGTGGTGAACTGATGCTTCAGGTCCACAAAGGCTCTGTTGACAGCTGGAGACCATGGGAACGGTACTTTGGGAGAGGTGAGTGCAGAGAGGGGGGCCACCAGGGTGCTGTAACCGCAAATGAAACGGCGGTAGAAGTTAGCAAAACCCAGGAAACATTGCAACTGCATGTTGGTTGAGGCCAATTCACCACTGCTTTCACCTTTCCAGGATCCATCTGGACATTTCCCTCAGTGATGACATATCCCAGGAAAGAGATTGTAGAGTGGTGGAACTCACACTTCTCGGCTTTCACAAACAATTGGTTCTCCAGGCGACGCTGAAGGACCTGTCTGACATGAAGAACATGTTCTTGGGCAGACCCATAAAAAAACAGGATGTCGTCAAGGTAGGCGAACTCAAAACGCTTTAGCATGTCCCGGAACACATTGTTTACCAAAGCCTGGAAGAAAATGGTGAGTCCAAATGGCATGTCTTGGTACTCATAATGTCCGCTGGCTATGTTGAAGGCTGTCTTCCACTCATCTCCTTCGCGTATCCGAACCAGGTGGTAGGTATTCCGAAGGTCCAGCTTGGAAAACATGGTGGCCCCCTGGAGAGGTTCAAAAGCCGAGGAGAGGACTGGTAGGGGGTAACGATTCTTAACAGTAATGTCATTCAGACCCCGGTAGTAAATGCACGGATGCCGGGTCTTGTCCTTCTTCTCCAGAAAGAAAACCCTGCACCGGCAGGAGATGCAGACGGACGGAGGGCACAAGTAGCCAGAGACTCCTCTATGTACTCTTCCATGGCCTTGGTCTCCGGCACAGATAGAGAATATAGCCTACCATAAGGTGATGTGGTGCCTGGGAGGAGATCAATGGCACAATCTTAAGGAAGGTGCAGGGGAAGAGAAGTAGCCCGTGCCTTGCTGAAGACTTCCAGGAGGTCGTGGTACTCTGTGGGGACAGCAGAGAAATCCGAGACTTGACTTAAGCCTGAGGAGGCCATCTCAGGGAAGGCTGCGCTGCTTTGAGGCAATGGGAATGGCAGAACGGACTCCAACCCAGGGTTGAACTTGTGGTCCAGTCAACAACGGGGTGTGTTTCTTGAGCCAAGAAAATCCCAAAACAGGAACATGGGGAGACTCAATGAGGAGAAGCTGTATAGCCTCACTCACTCACATGTACATACTACCTCAATAAGCATGACTAACCGGTGTCTGAATATAGCCTTGCTACTCTTATTTTCAAATGTCTTTTGACTGTTGTTTTATTTCTTTACTTACCTACACACACACACACACACACACACACACACACACACACACACACACACACACACACACACACACACACACACACACACACACACACACACACACACACACACACATACTTTTTTTTCTCCGCACTATTGGTTAGAGCCTGTAAGTAAGCATTTCACTGTAAGGTCTACATCTGTTGTTTCGGTGCACGTGACACATCAACTCTGATTTGATTTGATTTGAATGGGGATACCTAATTCAGAAACTAGGGTAGCGTCCATAAAACTCTTATCTGCCCCAGAGTCAATGAGGACCCGGAGATATATCGACTGATCTCCCCACTGCAGAATCACAAAAAAGGAGGTTGATGGGATTTAGAGGATTCCCAGTCTGACTCACCAGAGCACTTGTACCTACTACAGAAATAGGTGTCTTAACCAGGTGGCTATATAATGTCCCGCAGCCCCACAATACAGACAACTGTTGGAACTTAGCCTATGTGAATGGTCCCTAGGCGATAATCTAGCTCTGCCCAGTTTCGTAGGTTCCGGAGTATCTGACTCACCGGTCGCCGATGATTCTCGAGGGAGCTCGGGGGGCTTCGGATCCTCTTGGAAAAGCAGCCTTCGAGGAATTCCGGATTCCTTCAAAGGTGAGTGAGCCATTGCGAATGAACGAGTGTGCCCTAAGCCAGACCTCCTCTCACTCCTGCATTCCCTTAGACATCCATCAATTCTAATGGTGAGGGCGATGAGGGAGTCTATGTCCACCAGTAATTCCCGAGCAGCTAGCTCATTTTTTACCACCTCAGATAATCCGAGAAGAAAGGTATCGAAAAGAGACTCCGGATTCCAGGCACTCTCGGCGGCCAACGTGCAAAAACCAACAGCGTAGTCTGCCACACTACGGGTGTTTTGACGTAATTCAAGAAGTTCTCGAGCCGCCTCTCTCCCGGATACCGAATCGAATCGAACACCTTCCTCACCTCTGCCATGAAATCCTCCAAATGACGACAAATGGCGGATTGTTGCTCCCTTCCCCACATTAGCGTAATAATATACGCTATCTTCGTTCGGTCCGAAGGAAACGAAGATGGCCGTAGCTCAAAATTAAGAGATCACTGAGAAAGAAAACCCCAGCAGGTAGCAGGATCCCCAGAATATTGCTCCGGAGGAGGTAAGCGGGGTTCTCGGGGAGCCGGGGTAGGCTGTACAAACTCACCACTAACAGGAAAAAACTTACTGGGTGGTTGGCGGTTCTCAGAGGTAGCAGGCTGCCTATGAGCTAACTCCCTGACTTGCTCCATAGTAGCCTTAAATCCTTGGTCGTGGCATTCCGTCAGGGAACAAAGCCCTTCTAAAAGGTCCTGTAGAAGCTCCTCATGCCTCCCAATGGTGGCTCCCTGCAGGGAGACAGCTTGGCGGAGATGGTCCAAGTCTGCTGGGTCTGTCGTGGCCCGTTCGTACTATAAAGGCACAAGGCGAGACCCAGATGCAGACACGGGAGGCAGATGGTTTGAGTCTTTGATATGTATTGATCAATCTAAAAGGGGTAGGCAAGAGAATGGTCATGGACAGGCAAAAGGTCAAAACCTGTTCAGAGTCCAGGAGGTACAGAGTGGCAGGCAGGCTCAAGGTCAGGGCAGGCAGAATGGTCCACCCGGCACAGCCAGAAGAGGACTGGCCACCCCTCATAGCCTGGTTCCTCTCTAGCTTTCTACCTAGGTTCTTGCCTTTCTAGGGAGTTTTTCTTAGCCATCGTGCTTCTACACCTGCATTACTTGCTGTTTGGGGTTTTAGGCTGGGTTTCTGTACAGCACTTTGAGACATCAGCTGATGTAAGAAGGGCTTTATAAATACATTTGATTTGATTTGAATGGTCAGGCAGGCGAGTACGGAGTCCAGAAAACAGGAAGGGAGGTCTAGCAAAAAGAGAATAGAAGCAAAGACATACTAGACGAACTGGCACAGAGAGACAGGAAACACAGGGATAAATACACCAGGTAAAATAAGTGACACCTCGAGGGGGTGGAGACAATCACAAGGACAGTTGAAACAAATCAGGGTGTGACAGTTTTCAGAATAAATTATGATCGCCAAATACTATAACTACAACTATCTGTATTGTTGTCTATCACTTGTTTTCTTTTGTGCAAAAATAATAATAAAATAAGTAAATAAGCATCCACTCCACATTTCATTCTAAACGGCTACTGCTTACAAATAACATTTAAACTATAACATTTATGTTTCTTTGCAGGACAATGATTTTCCTGACTTCAAAGACTGCCTGAATTGCCTTGCCTTGCTTTTCCGTTTGGCTGGCAAGTTTGGCTATACAATTATTTCAGATCTACAGGAGTGCACATTTCACAGTGGCACGGGCCGTGGCGATACATTGGCACATGAGAATTATTAGAATATGGCAAATATTAGTAAATTATTGCATTCTAAAATATTAATCAGTTATTTAATTCTATCCATGCTGGCTTTCGCGGGCTACCTGAGACCCGAAACAGATAGGTGGGAGGGCATACAGGCTGTCACCAATCATTTATTAATGCCCATGTAACGGTTTTCGCTGGTGGAAGAAGGAGTAGACCAAAAAGCAGCGTCGTAAGTGTTCATGTTGGAAATTTAATCCAAACTGAACACGGGCGGCTCTGGCAGCTCCTGACTGACGGGCGGCTCTGGCGGCTCCTGACTGACGTGCGGCTCTGGCGGCTCTGGACAGGAGGGAGGCTCTGGAAGCACTGGACAGGAGGGAGACTCTGGAAGCGCTGGACAGGCGGGAGCACCTGGAGGGAGGAGACGGAGAAACAGCCTGGTGCGTGGGGCTGCCACAGGAGGCCTGGTGCGTGGAGGAGGCACCGGATCGACCGGACCGTGGAGGCGCACTGGAGGTCTCAAGCACCGAGCCTGCACAACCTGTCAGGGCTGGATACTCCCTGTGGCCCGGCAAGTGCGGCAGGGTGGAACAGACCGCACTGGGCTGTGCTGGCGAACCGGGGACACCGTGCGTAGGGCTGGTGCTATATAACCCGGGCCGAGGAGACGCACTGGAGACCAGATGCGCTGAGCCGGCTTCAAAGCTCCTGTCTCGATGCCCACTCTAGCCAGGCCGATACGAGGAGCTGCGATGTAGTGCACCGGGCTATGCATGCGCACTGGGGACACCGTGTACCTCACCGCATTACACGGGGCCTGCCCGGTCAACCTCTCTCCACGGTAAGCACGGGAGTTGGCTCAGGTCTCCTACCTAACTTAGCCACACTTCCCGTGTGCCCCCTCCCAATAATTTTTTGGGGCTGCCTCTCATCCCTGATGCGCTGCCGTGCTAACTCCTCATAACGCCACCGCTCGACTTTGGCTGCCTCCAGCTCCTATTCCCCAGCCTGTGCCCAGGGTCCCTTACCGTCCAAAATCTCCTCCCATGTCCAGGAGTCCAGAACCCTCTGCTCCTGGTTACCACGCTGCTTGGTCCGGTTGTGGTGGGTAGTTCTGTAACGGTTTTTGTTGGTGGAAGAATGAGTAGACCAAAACGCTGTGTGTTAAGTGTTCATGTTGGAAATTGAATCAAAACTGAACACTAAACAAAATAACAACAAGGAATAACGAGAATGAAACAGTTCTGTCAGGTGATACATACATAACAGAAAACAACTACCCACAACTCAAGGGCAAAACCAGGCTGCCTAAGTATGGTTCTCAATCAAAGACAACGATTGACAGCTGCCTCTGATTGGGAACCATACCAGGCCAAACACATAGAAATACAAACATAGAACAAAACATAGAATGCCCACCCTAAATCACGCCCTGACCAACCTAAAACAGAGACATACAAAAGGAACTAAGGTCAGGACGTGACAGCCCAATTTGCTTAAATGGGTGGAAATGCCAATCAGATCTTTCAGATTTATACATCCGGTGAAACATCTGGCTCATTGTTCTATCTGTGATCCAGCTACAGATTATGTCACATGGTGTGCAAATTGCAAAGCACATGCATCTCAGATGGTATTTTTGCGACGTGTTCCAGGGCGTCAGTGTGCTACGCACTTACCAGTCGGTGCACTAGCTCTGGTCCAGGGCGTTATATTAGTGTATTAGTATCGTAATGGTCTAAGGTCACGGTGTTGTTGTTGATTCTTTCTGGTGTGTTAAGTTGTGAATGACCAGTGGACGTTTTGTTAGCATGGAGAGACCAGATTAGTAAATTGGGTTAAGGAACAGAAGGTGGGTATTGGAGAAAGGCCATCAGTGTGTGTTCTGCAAGCAGTACAGCGGATGCAGGTGAGACATGAGCGTGGTGAATGGATAGACGTGGTTATGGTCAGCGAGGAAGAAGGAGAAGAGCTGAGTGGGAAGATGTGTGTTAAGGAAGAATGGCACCATGTACAAACTGTATTCTTCTGTCTCTGATGGCTCAAAAACTAAACCTGATGAGAGTGAGGATGACTTACCTGTGGTGGCAGGTGTGGTGAAGACCTCAGAGTCTGAGCTTCGCCCTGATGGTCATGTAAAGGCTGACTCGGGCCCAGTGAGAGTGACATTTTTGCAGAAAGTGGATCCCTGCCTTTTGGCTGATCCATAGGCATAGGCTGGGTAGAAAATAAGTTGGGTACTGTATCGGTGACTGTAGCTTGAAGTGGACCTGTGACGTGCTTTGCTCTCTGGAGCAGGGCACCTTTAAAAGGAGTGAAAGCAACTGAAATGTAAGATTCCCTGTGCCTGTGAAGCCCTCCGTTAGGTGCAACGCGACCCGGTGGCGAGTGTGGTGAATCGGAGAAGACACTGTCTGTCCTCTTGAGTTTTTACCTGATAAAGTCATGTTAGAATATGTCACTTATCCTATGAGAGCCTTTGTGCTGAACCCACTAATGTGTTTCCGTGGCCAAGCTTATGTTGCAGCAGTGTGTAGGAGGGAGATTCCCAGATGTGAGAAGTGTGCAGGAAGGCATGCGACAAAGGAAAGTGTAGTATCGGTGGAAAAACTGTGTGTGTCAATTGTGGGGGTGCCCATGTTGCTGGGAATCAGAAGTGACCTGTGCGAGAGAGACAGGTTGAGGTTGCCAGGGCAACAGAAGGTGTCAATATGCTGAGGCAGTGAAGAGAGTAGAGGATGATGGGTCAAGGATGAGTAATAGGCCAATAAAGAGTGATATGAATTTGTGCTTCAGTAAGGTTGGCTTCTTCGCATTCGTTGCCATGGTTATCAACTCTACCGCAGAAATGGAACGCAAATCAAAGAAAATATATTTTGTGGAGGCAGCTGCAGAGAAGTACTTGGCTGTACAAGGTTTTAAAGCAAAAGAGTTACAAGGTGTGTTGAACGTAAGGGTCCCGTCCTCCCAGACCGTCAGCCTGGCGTAGGATCAGTTAGGGTAAAGGTAGTAGAATGGGATGTGGATTTTTATTTGAATGAAATAGTGGTATTTAGGTGTAGGTTAGTTGGTGGTGCAAATGTTTTTAGTTTCCCCCCCTTCCTTTTTATTTTTGTATCACAACATTTTACGTGATCGATCACACACTACCGCACAGTAGGTGGCGGCATGCACAAGCAAAATGTGATACCAAAGAAGAAGAAGAAGACGTAGTGGTCGAAATTAGGACAGTAATGACTGTATATATGAAGGGGGAGAGCTAGCTAGCTATGTGTTCAGGATTCATTTAGTTTTGATAACTTTTTGATTCTATGTTAATGCCAAAAAAATCACTACAACCAAGCAACAACTGTTGCTTGTGCTTTAGCTATCACCTTGGTAAATTGGCTACACTGCTATCTACTAGCTATCTAGTACTGCTACTAGCGGCACTTGATAACACTTGATTTACATCATCATCAATATTCGGTCTGGTTGGCTGATACCCGTAACAGTAAGTTCCTTCTCAACATGTTACAGTACAACATGCTGACCTGCTCATAACTGCAGAGCTTCAAATATAAGACCCACATGCTCTCACATACACTGAATAAAATATATGTTCCTCTGTAACATATTTTGGAAACCTATTACAGTAAAACCTGTATTTAGAAATCTTGCTCAAGTACCTGTGTTTTTGCCGTTAATGGTTTGAGGCATGAAGGTACCCACTGACAACGATAGATGGCAGTCTTGTACTCAGAGTGTGCTGCTAATACAAGCAGAGCCACTTTTCGACGTATCCTTTGTAGTTGTTATTTCTGCTTTTCAGTTAACTTTTTTCAGAGGGCTACGGTCTAGTCTCAGATCAGATAAAAATTGCACAACACAAGACTTTCAAGTGGAGTGAGTTTCTTCAAGGGATGCTATGAATTATTGCCGATTGTGAGGTATGTACACAGAAACATCCATACACCTCCACATTCTCAATATTTGCTGACAATTCTGATGTTCACAGGGATGCATCCTCTACCAATTGCAGTCTATCATTAGAACTAGCTCTTAGAAAAAGCCCAATCGGGGACAAAAACTTGAAAGTGGGCACTGTCAGGAAATGCTACTACATATCATTGTAAATTTAGTACATACCAATAACACCTCTGGCATTGTAGCAATCCAACCCCAACCCAGTGGGTACCTCTGGCATAGAAACAGTGAACCTCTCTAGTTGTACAACCATGTGTAGCATGTTGACTGGCCTGCCTGGCCCCTCCCACCTGTTCTTCTCTTTAGTTCGCCAGCCAGCGCCACCTCCATATGAGCCCTCCATAAATCTGTGTCTGTCATGCTCCGCATATGAAATGGAAGTGATGACCACTGTGATTTAGTGCTGCTGGCGCAGGCTCTGGCTGTCTGTTTTAGTAAAGCACAGGGCTCCTCTTTTTATGGCAGATCCACAGTGACATGATTCATGATGTCCTGCCTCAGAGGGGGGCAGTGCATCACAGGATCATAGGCCTGATGCACTGACACACAGGGACATATAACAATAACAATATGATGTATATATAACAATATGATGCACTCTCACACGCTCATTCCCATACATACACAAATGAGCTAATTAAGTCATAAAATCCTCATCCATACTATCAATTCTCACATTGTGCAGCTCTTGATATACAGTACATGGTTATGTACAACCCCTGGTGGTTTCAGCACCAGCAGATCACAAACAAAGTCTGAGAGTAGAGGAGAGACTGTAAAAGGAAGGAAGCAAATGGGTCCTCATCTACATATTTCAGCAGAGTGGACCTGCTTCTCCTAAGTTGGAAATGGGGTCATTGTTTGGCCCTGTGTTTGTTCCACAGTGTGACAGAGGGTTGGTCACTCAGAGAGAATGCATTGCCATTCCACATGAAAATGTTTTTATATAACATCAGGTACACTTCACACTATGGTGAGCTTCATTATAAGCGGACTGTTGAGATGTTTGAAACTCTACGAGGAAGTAAAGACTCACCTGTTGATCATATCACCCCCTCTATTTCTCCGTGGCGGGGAGTGGTGTTGTGGTCCTGCAGGTGGTCTGTAGTCCGCTCCACTGCCCCTGTCTGTCTCTCCTGGCTTGTCTGGGCCTAGGATAGCTATACTCCCAGGTTCCCCAGCTGTGCTACGGAAGGATGAGATTGTACGCAGAGCAGAGCACACCGGTAGAGGGGAGTGAGGAGAATCACAATAACCAGACTAATAGTGCAGCTATAGATTTCTGTCTGTCTCTCCGAGAAGGGTTTTTTATCATTACTACAAAGATGGTTGTTCGATTGTCGGAGATGGGGAAGGGGCAGGTGTAACACTTTATATGGCTGTAATTACTGTAGTAACAACATTGTATCAACATGTTCTCAGCTGAACACATGCATAAACTCACAGAGCCTTTCTAATATCCAGTATGGTCTGGGTGTTGTGACTTGCTCAGCTACATTCTCCAGAGACAGGCATGCCGCCTGTATGTGTCATCGAGGCATAGGGGGGTAATGGTATTCTGCCACAGCTGATATTACTCCTCCACATATGTATGACCCACAACCTGCTAATGGTGCTGTGATTGACAGGAAGAGACACACGGACCTTCCCTGAGTCACTCCCCAGTCATTTCCATCACAATCAGGGAACAGCGGAGCAGGAGGGAATCAGCATCTAATGGAGGGAATGGGTGGGGAGGGGGAGGGATTTACAGCCACCTGCCAACATGAAACGCTGTATTATTAATACTACCTGGACTCAGGGGTAGACATAGAATAGTAAATGTAAATCCGGGATACTCCAATTAGTATGATATGTTATGTTTTTTTATTGGTATGTATTAATTTGTGGATGTCCATCCTCCATTTCGTATGATATGTCATGAATTTGCAAAATGTACGATATGTAACAAATTCCAATTTGTTGTGGCTAACGCTAGCCACGCTAGGCCAGTGGCTAGGGTTAAGGGTTAGGAGTTAGGGTTAGGA
This sequence comes from Oncorhynchus mykiss, assembly GCF_013265735.2. Classification (NCBI taxonomy): domain Eukaryota; kingdom Metazoa; phylum Chordata; class Actinopteri; order Salmoniformes; family Salmonidae; genus Oncorhynchus; species Oncorhynchus mykiss. Next base: position 50,439,109 of record NC_048580.1, read on the forward strand.
GTTAGTTAAAGGGTTAAGGCTTGGGTTCGGGGAAGGGTTAGCTAACATGTAGTTGCAAAATGCTAAAGTTGTCCATGTTGAGATTCAAACATTCATAATTGTAAATACTTTGGGTTGCTAGACACTCACGTTATACACCTACCCATCCACCTCGGACAACCACCGTACTTTAGTTTTTGCATTAAGTAACCATCTACCTTATGTAACCATACCAAACGTAAGACATCATACTAATTTGAGTGTCCCGGATTTACCTTTACTATTTTACATCTAGTCTATGAGACCAGGCTGTAATATTACCCCAGATGCCTTTAGGGCCACAGCAGCCACATCCTAGTCCATACAAAATGTGTTTGTTGTGTTTGTTTATTCACTGGCAGTCCGGTCTATACAAATGTTTTATCAGAATACATTCAATTAATGTAGCTAGCGAAAGCAGACAGCCTATGTGTCCCAGAGGAAAGGTAAGCTTAGTTGAGCAACCCAAAGCTCAGAATAGAGACCAGTGCATTCTCGCTGTATTGAAAGAATGCTATTTGGGACTGACCCAGAAACCTAGTTATCAATTTTGATGTATTACAGCCGTCAGTCCAGTTCTGTAAGGGGAGGTGGAGTTATCATATGGAAGATCACAACCTGATTGGGCTGAATTGTTCTAATACAGAATCAATTACATGTAGTTTGATAAATACAATTGTTGACACAGTTATCTCCCGTTGCGGTCCATATCCTCTCCCCCCTTAACCCTGCGTTTGTTACTCTATGTTAGAGCAATACATAAGTAAATGTTTTGGGGTTTTCAGCCTCTGTAACCCAAATAACTGCACCCATGCTCCCAGTGCTTGCAGCAGTCTCAGCGGTCCACTGGTGCGAGTGCTTCTCGCTTTGAAGAGCCTAATAATGTGAGCACTTGTTTGGCGACGCAGCTGGCGTGTTTGACTTGGCAGGCATGCGTGTGGACAGCCCCAGGGCCGTGATGGGCCCTGCATTACATGGGGCTATTTTCCCAGTCGCACCCCAGTCAGTCTCCTCTCTGACCGAAGCAGAGCACAGTCCAACTGGTTCATAGTTGGCATGGTGCAGGCAGGGGTCTGAGAAAGATCACCCCTCACTTTGAGTTCAGCATCTGCGACTTTCTCAGAGGCAGATACAGCCAGAAGAGAGCATACGTCACAGTCAGACCCAGTCTTATATTGTAAAATTATTTTATTTTTTAAATTCTCACATAGATTTGGTAAAACACACCAGTTTATTTCAATCTTAAACAAATCACGCCTTTTCCATGTTGAGATAGCATCTAGTGTGAATGAGAGCATTGTTCTACGGTGCTGCTGTGCTGCCAGTCTGAAGGGATTATGATTCTGAAGTTGCTGTGCTCTGTCATTCCTACTGTAACACATGAGTTGGTCAGAGTGTGACGTGTTGTGCCTGTAAGCTTATTAGGAATGGGAATTCACTGACTCCTTTCTTAGGATAAGCCAACTGTAAACACTACTACATGCATGAGCGGCGAGAAGCCTGGACTACATTTGGGATTTAAGGGAAGAAAACAGGCAATAATACAGAGGGGAGAAAATCACTGCATCTGCAGAAACGTCTGCAGACAAATCACCTGATGGGGAAAAAAAGATGCTGGGATTTACATTTAGCTGTTTCCCCCTCAGTGACCATAGTTTGAGAAACATGAAGAGGCTCAGCCCAATCGTCCAGAGGAAACTTGGCGGCCCTAACCTTTTCCCTAGGTTATATGGAGCACAAGCTAGGAAATCATAGGAAATGGAGCACAGCAGTGAATACACTGGATAGGAATCTTTCCCCTCTCTATAACTGTGTGGTTCAATCATTGTTCACTTCATGCACGTTTAAGTTCATTCAAATTGATAGTTAAACCAATAAAATATTTAAGCTCATTCAAATTGACTGTTAAGTTAAACCAATAAACGGGGGGAAATGATTTGAGAAAGAAGAAGAGGATGAAGTTTTATAGAAGTCCAGTGGTTCTGGTATTTCTTACAGAAGAGGACACTACATAACTCTTCCTCTGTCAGCATTCCGAGGGCGGCAGGTGCTCAGGTGTGTTGACACTGAGGGCATCACAGCTACTCAAGCTGAAAATTCATTCTGTCACTTTCCTGGAGTCGGAGGAGACCAGTGCACTCTCGCTTGAAGGCCGAGGCACAATTCACTCTCTGTTAGCCTCTGGTTGGTATGTGGATTTGACAGTAACATAGACGTGTAGAGCAGTGGGAATTAAATGATTTACGTCCATGCACAGGAGCATGCTCATGCAATACACACACACATACACACTAGCAACATACACACAAGCACACACACACCATAAATCCTCACATGTCAAATGTATTCACAATAAAGGTGTGAGGTTTACATTCTCGCCATTATCCCATGCAAATGTTAAGGTGTTACAAACATGAATACATATGCTCCCACTCGACACTGCTCTTCAGAAGGCCTACATGCTATTAAAATACCACACAACCAATTTCTTTCTTCCTCCTCACACTCTTGACTCTTCCATGCAGCCCTGAGACCTCACTGTAACCAGCATAGAGAGGGAGTAAATCTCTCGGCCCTGAGCTGTAATTAAGTTTTATGCCTGGTTGGATGGAGAGGGGTGAACCTCTGGCAGGGGCTGGATGTGTGATATCAGCCGTCATGGTGGGCCCATCAGCCTGCCAAGGTTCCAGGATTTACCCTCCATCCCCTCCTCACTGGAGCTCCTCAGGCTGGAGACTAGAGCCAGTTCATGGGGCTGAAGCATGCAGGCTGGGGGCTGTACACTGGCTTACCATTGGCTGGATTGCACAACACCACACAGCAGCAGCTGATTTCACCCCATGGAGGACAGCAGACCTTAGCTGTTCAACATGTGTTTCCCAATATTCGCACAGCAAATTCTCCAGTATTTAATCAACACTGAGAGTGTTAAATGTAACACTGTAAAGTATCTATACAGTGTCTAGACTTGTCTGTGTTAAATTAACACACTGCCCAGTGTAAAGCCTTATTTGCACATTTCCCAGAGCGCCTTTCAAGTGAACAGAGTTGCCACCCATGACTGTATTTGTTAGTGACAGAGACAGTCAGAGACAGCTACATACACTATATTTACAAAAGTATGGGGACACCACTTCAAATGAGTGGATTCGGCTATTTCAGCCACACCCTTCGCTGACAGGAGGATAAAATCGAGCACACAGTCATATAATCTCCATAGACAAACATTGGCAGTAGAATGGCCTTACTGAAGAGCTCAGGGACTTTCAACATGGCACTGTCGTAGGATGCCACGTTTCCAACAAGTCAGTTCTTCAAATTTCTGCCCTGCTAGAGCTGCCCCAGTCAACTGTAAGTGCATTTATTGTGAAGTGGAAACGTCTAGGAACAACAATGGTTCAGCCTCGAAGTGGGATGCCACACAAGCTCACAAAAAGTGAGTGCTGAAGAGCGTAGCGCCAAAAATTATCTGTCCTCAGTTGCAACACTCTCTACTACATGAAATTATATTTCAACTTACCCAACACATTGTGTGTTCCCTAAAGGTCACCACTCCACCACCACATATTTACAATACAACATCCATGTGCACGTGTGTGTAGAGTGTGTGTCTTATCATGTGTATTTGTGTCTGTGCCTGAGTGTGTCTCTTCACAGACCCCGCTGTTCCATAAGGAGTATTTTGATCTGTTTTTTAAATCCAATTTGACTGCTTGCATCAGTTACCTGATGTGGAATAGAGTTTCATGTAGCCATTGCTCTATATAGTACTGTGCGCCTCCCATAGTCTGTTCTTGACTTGGGGATTGTGAAGAGACCTTTGGTGGTATGTCTTGTGGGGTGTGCATGGGCATCCAAGCTGTGTGCTAGTAGTTTAATTAAACAGACACCTCGGTGCATTTGTAGTAGAGTTAAAATGGTTATTCCATCAAACTTCTAATTATTAGAATAGTACACAAAGCAGAACAGAACAACCAGGTTAAGGGTCAGTGGCCCAAACCCACGAACAGGAATATTCCAAGTTCAGACAGAAGGGGTCATGATCGCCAGGAACTTTACTTTTGGTGTCTATTTTTAATTGTTGTGCTACTGGTGCTGCCTGTTGATGTTAGGTAGGCAGCTACAGTAGCTGAATGATGTTAACATCTTCTGGTTTTATTTAATTAAATGTATTTTATTTCATCTAGGTGCTTACGTCACCTACTAACACCCTGGTACTACCCGTAGCTCCCGTTCTCCTCTGTCCGAGAAAACACAGAGAGAAAGGTATGTGTTGCAGATTACTCCTTTGTAGAAATCCATAACGTGAAATAAATTAAACATCCCAAGGTTAATGCTGTAGATATTGTTATAAGGGAGGGAGAGACTATTGAAACTATTGAGACTATTTTATTGTTGTTATTAATATAGTTTACAGAGTGCTAAAAGTGCTGTTGTTGCTAGCTAGCATGCCTTTCTGTGATGTAGACGGTTAGCTGAGCTGCCGACCGGTGCTGGCGTTGCATTATGGGAGATGTAGTTTGGTCCTCTACGGTCTGAATGCAATAGAGGCGATTTCACGTTGTAACTTGTTTATGTTGCAGTGTTTTTGTACATGAGATGTTGTATTTTGGTACGGTCAACACTGAAAGCACCTAGCAATGTATTGGGGATGTGAGACAGGATATGTGTTTTACCTTCGTGCTCCTGTGTAGAACAACTTGTTAGATGGTGCATTGGAGACTGTGTTCCTGTCCTATCTTTTCACAATACTATTGCAGGTATGGTTCTATTGTCTAAGAATTAAGATTATACATTCTTTGTATTAAGGATTGGTTATTATTTTAAACTATACATTATGGCTTTATGTATGAATGTGATTGTGTGAGTCCGAGAAAACACTGAGAGAGAACAACTTGTCAGATGGTGCGTTGGAGACTGATGTGTTCCTGTCCTGTCTTTTCACAATTCTATTGCAGATCAACATAAAAGCCAGAAAGACAGCCGTGGTGTCGCTCTTCATTTCTTGGTTCTCTTGTGGTACATAAGAAACCCGCTACACATTCAGCATGTCAACACTTCCTACAGAAACAAGTAATGATGAAGTCAATCTCTCATCCACTTTGCACCATGAGAGATTTACATGCATATTATTAATGTTAGCTTTCCGTGTACATTTAAGGGCCCACAATGCTAACCTGTTCTGAGCCAATTGTAATTTTCCAAGGTCCCTCTTTGTGGCACCTGACCACACGACTGAACAGTAGTCCAAGTGTGACAAAACTAGAGCCTGTAGGACCTGCCTTGTTGATAGTGTTAAAAAAGCAGACTTCTCCTCATCTTAGTTACTGCTATATCAACATGTTTTGACCATGACAGTTTACAGTCCAGGGTTACTTGACCACCCTCTGCCCCCAGCTGTGCCCTCGACACCATATGTGATTTGATTGCCCCCCATCTATCTTCTGAGCTCGTGCTGCTAGGTGACCTAAACTGGGACATGCTTAAACCTTTTAAGGAGTTTGAGATTTATCGATTACAACACTGTAGTGCTATAGGTGGCGCTCTGAAATTGCCGCTGATGTGTTCCTGCGCAGGAACCACTCCGTAAGAAGTTTTAACACCCCGGCAATCCTACAATATAAGCTTGATGCCCTCAATCTCACACAATTTATCAATGAACCTACCAGATATAACCCCAAATCCGTAAACACGGGCACCCTCATACATATCATCCTAACTAACTCACCCTCCAAATACAGCTCTGTTTTCAACCAAGATCTCAGCGATCACTGCCTCATTGCCTGCATCCGTAATGGGTCTGCGAGCAAACGACCACCCCTCATCACTGTCAAACGTTCCCTAAAACACTTCTGTGAGCAGGCCTTTCTAATCGACCTAGGGTATCCTGGAACGACAATGACCTCATCCCGACAGTAGAGGATGCCTGGTTATTCTTTAAAAGTGCCTTCCTCACATTCATAAATAGGCATGCCCCATTCAAAAAATGTAGAACCAGGAATAGATATAGCCCTTGGTTCACTCCAGACCTATCTGCCCTTGACCAGCACAAAAACATCCTGTGGCATTCTGCATTAGCATCGAATAGCCCCGGTGATATGCAACTTTTCAGGGAAGTTAGGAACCAATATACACAGGCAGTTAGGAAAGCTAAGGCTAGCTTTTTTAAACAGAAATTTGCATCCTGCAGTACAAACTCAAAAAAGTTCTGGGACACTGTAAAGTCCATGGAGAATAAGAGCACCTCATCCCAGCTACCCACTGCTCTGAGGCTAGGAAACACTGTTACAACTGACAAATCCATTATAATTGAGAATTTCAATAAGCATTTCTCTACGGCTGGCCATGCTTTCCACCTGGCTACCCCTACCCCGGTCAACTGCCCGGCACCCTCCACAGCAACCCGTCCAAGCCCCACCATTTCTCCTTCACCCATATCCAGGTAGCTGATGTTCTGAAAGAGCTGCAAAATCTGGACCCCTACAAATCAGCCGGCCTAGACAATCTGGACCCTCTCTTTCTTAAGTTATCTGCAGAAATTGTTGCAACCCCTATTGCTAGCCTGTTCAACCTCTCTTTCATATCGTCTGAGATTCCCAAAGATTGGAAAGCTACCGCGGTCATCCCCCTCTTCAAAGGGGGAGACACTCTAGACCCAAACCGCTACAGACCTATATCTATCCTAAGGTCTTCGAAAGCCAAGTTAACAAACAGATTACTGACCATTTTGAATCACATCGTACCTTCTCCGCTATGCAATCTGGTTTCCGAGCTGGTCATGGGTGCACCTCAGCCACGCTCAAGGTCCTTAATTAACGATATCATAACCGCCATCGTTAAGAGACATTACTGTGCAGCTGTATTCATCGTCCTGACCAAGGCTTTTGACTCTGTCAATCACCACATTCTTATTGGCAGACTCAACAGCCTTGGTTTCTCAAATGATTGCCTCGCCTGGTTCACCAACTACTTCTCTGATAGAGCCCAGTGTGTCAAATCGGAGGGCCTGTTGTCCGGACCTCTGGCAGTCTCTATGGGGATGCCACAGGGTTCAATTCTCAGGCCGACTCTCTTCTCTGTATACATCAATGACGTCGCTCTTACTGCTGGTGATTCTCTAATCCACCTCTATGCAGACGACACCATTCTGTATACTTCTGGTCCTTCTTTGGACACTGTGTTAACTAACCTCCAGACGAGCGTCAATGCCATTCAACTCTCCTTCCGTGGCCTCCAACTGCTCTTAAACGCAAATAAAACCAAATGCATGCTATTCAACCGATAATTGCCCGCACCTGCCCGCCCATCCAGCATCACTACTCTGGACGGCTCCGACTTAGAATACGTGAAAAACTACAAATACGTAGGTGTCTGGCTAGACTGTAAACTCTCCTTCCAGACTCACATTAAGCATCTCCAATCAAAAATTTAATCTAGAATCTGCTTCCTATTTTGCTGCCAAACATACCCCCGTAAAACTGACCATCCTACCTATCCTTGACTTTGGCGATGTCATCTATAAAATAGCCTCCAACACTCTACTCAGCAAACTGGATGTAGTCTATCACAGTGCCATCCGTTTTGTTACCAAAGCCACATATACTACCCACCACTGCGACCTGTATGCTCTCGTTGGCTGGCCCTCGCTTCATACGCGTCGCCAAACCCACTGGCTACAGGTTATCTACAAGTCTCTGCTAGGTAAAGCCCCACCCTATCTCAGCTCGCTGGTCACCATAGCAGCACCCACTCGTAGCACACGCTCCAGCAGGTATATCTCACTGGTCACCCCCAAAGCCAATTCCTCCTTTGGTCGCCTTTCCTTCCAGTTCTCTGCTGCCACTGACTGGAACGAACTGCAAAAATCACTGAAGCTGGAGATTCCCATCTCCCTCACTAGCTTTAAGAACCAACTGTCAGTGCAGCTCACAGATCACTGCACCTGTTCATAGCCCATCTGTATACAGCCCATCTATCTACCTCATTCCCATACTGTATTTATTTATTTTGCTCTTTTTGCACCACAGTATCTCTACTTGCACATCCATATTTTGCACATCTACCATTCCAGTGTTTAATTGCCATATTGTAATTACTTCGCCACCATTGCCTATTTATTGCCTTAACTCCCTTATTTGACTTTATTTGCACTCACTGTGTATAGACTTTGTTTTCTTTTTTTCTACTGTATTATTGACTGTATGTTTTGTTCATTCCATGTGTAACTCTGTGTTGTTGTATGTGTCGAACTGCTATGCTTTATCTTGGCCAGGTCGCAGTTGCAAATGAGAAGTTGTTCTCAACTAGCCTACCTGGTTAAATAAAGGTGGGAAAAATAAAAAATACAAATATCAGGCCCAGACTTTGGATCTTTAATTTTCCTAGATATGGCTGCTATGTTGTGATCACTACAGCTGATGGATTTGGATAGTGCTTTAAAGGACATTTCTGCAGTGTCAGTAAAGATGTGATCAAGACATGATGATTTAATTCTTGTGCTGTTTGCAACTACCCTGGTAGGCTGACTGATAACATGAAGCAGGTTGCATGCACTAGTTACAGTTTGTAGCTTTCTCTTGAGTGGGCAGCCTGATGAAATCCCGTCAATATTTAAATCACCCAGAAAATATACCTCACATACATTATCAAGCATTTCATACATTATCCAGATACTGACTGTTAGCACTTGGTGGTCTATAGCAGCTTCCCACCAGAATTGGCTTAAGTGAGGCAGATCTACCTGTAGCCATATTACTTCATCAGTATTTAACATGAGATCCTCTAAGTTTTATAGGAATGTGGTTATGAATATAAACGGCAACACCTCCACCTTTGCAACACCTCCACCTTTGTCTTTTCTGTAGATGTTATAACCATGTATTGCTACCACTGTATCATCAAAGGTATTATCTAAGCTACATATGTTAACATGGGCTATTTTTAGCACTTTTCTGGGATGCTTGATTGTTTTAATTGCTTATACATGCTCATGTTATTTATGTTAGTGCAGGGTGAGCTGCACACAGTGGACTTCCTACTAGGGCACACCGCCTCAGTGCTAATAGTATAACTATGGTTCATTGGCACATGATTAATGCATGCAATAGCTGTGGGATCAGCAGAGGAATTCATGGCAGTTAGAGGGACATAAATTAGGTTACTTACATTGTGTCTTCCAATGCCCATGGGAAAATGTACATTCGCTGAAGCATTATGACAACTAATCATACAATGGTAGAGATTAACTGAGCTGGGCTTGGGTCATTGAGGTCATTGTCTCAATGCAGCCTTATACTGCTGTGAAAGGATCTAGGAACCCAAATTATTTGGGTGGATCCCATCCTCCTTATAAAATAAGCTTTTTTTCCCAGAAGGTATCAAAATTGCCAATAAACGTTACACCCACAGAGCTGTAACAGTCTCGTAGCCAGTTATGAAGGGCTAAAAGTGCTGAAACGTTCAATGCCACAATTTAGGGAGGGCAGGGGGCCAGAGATTATGGGGTGTTTGTTGGTGTCAAGCAATGACCCAATCAGTTCTTTAAAACCCATCTTCAGCTGTTCTGAGCTGCCTTTCATAATGTCATTGAATCCCACATGAACTGTGATGTACTCAATTTCCTGATTTCCTGATTCCTGATTCCTAGACACAAGCAGTCTCAGCTATGAAGGTGCAGGTAGATCAGGTACCAGTGCAGCAAAGCTATTCTTTATGTCAATCTGCTCCAAACCTCTCGCAGACACTCCAGTCTGCTTAGCAGCATGCAGCTGCCTTCGGTTTCCACGACTTGTGACATGGGACCAGCCCTGTTTGTTCTATGTTTACATCCTTACAATATGGGGGAGGATAAGCAGATGGAGACGACTTCCTTGGCAGGAAAGTTCCAGGTAGCACTGGCCATTCGGATAGGGACAGATGACAAGGCGGGGAAACATCCATCAGGTCCTAGCAGCGTCCAGGCATAGGAGAAAGTTCCAATTAGCATTTTCCCCATAAATTCGCACAGAATTGAGATGTGCTTGCTAAGCATAGCCACCTCATTCCTATAATCCTCTGTTAGCAAATAATTGCCGCATTGGAACTCCATATTGTTTATATTGTCCTGGTTAAGAGCGTAATAAACACAGCTTCTACAGCGCTGGAAACGTGCGTTAGCTATTCCAGGCGAAGCTGACTCCATTGCAACCTAGCTAGCTAGCAGACTAGTTGGTAGCAGGTGTTGAGACAAACCCTTATGAACCAAATACAATTATAACAAAGTAAAACATAGGAAACAACAGGCCGAAGCAACAGGTCAAGGCGCAGGAGGTATCCGAGTTCATGACAGCTACCCCATTCAATGACATTCTATACGAATCTGGGCTTCCAACTTTGTGCAACAGTTTGGGGAAGGACCTTTTCCGTTTCAGCATGACAATGCCCCCGTGCAGAAAGTGGGGTCCGTACAGAAATTATTTTTCGAGATCAGTGTGGAAGAACTAGACCGGCTTCAACCCCATCGAACACCTTTGGGATGAATTGGACCTGCGAGCCAGGACTAATTGCCCAACATCAGTGCCCGACCTCACTAATGCCCTTGTGGCTGAGTGGAAGTAAGTCCCGCAGCAATGGCCAACATCTAGTGGAAAGCCTTCCCAGAAGAGTGCAGGCTGTTATAGCAGCAAATGGGGGATCAACTCCATATTAATGCCCATGATTTTGGAATGAGATGTTCGACGAGCAGGTGTCCACATCATTTTGGTCATGTAGTGTATTCAGTCCAGAGGCCTTCACCAAGTGAGATCCTAAGCTAATATGTTAACATTCAAATACAATAATTTAGCACAATACATCACGTATTTCATAAGCCCTTATTTTGAGGGCCAAGTTTTACCCTAATTCAGTAGCCTGAAACCGATGGTTTACACCCAACATCAGGCCTGCACGTCACATTATTTTGGGATGCAAAGTGATGTGTAATTCCTATTGGATATCCAACATTTTACATTTTTATTCAGAATGACTGCCAGGGTTGGGAAGAATAATTTATGCAATTATCTGAAGTGTCTAAACTGGAAAAAAACATTTCAGTAATGGGTGTAACAAGTCCAAGTAACAGATTGGATTAGTTTAGACAAAATTATGTTATTTAGATTTGACTAGTATAAGATAAATTAATCAATGTACATGCAAAAACATATATACAGTATATGTATAAAAACAATAACTCTAAAAATCAACCTGCAATAGAGCATGCTGGGAAATATGATAATGTTGAGTGTGGTTTTGGTTTACGCTGGTTATTAACACCAACACTGGTGTTCTTTTACGCCAATGAGTGTTAACTTAACACTTAAATCAACACTCAAATTATTACACGGAAAAATCAACCCAAGGTAACACTGGCCAATTTGCTGTGTACTCAAGACAAACAAGGCCTTGTCTTTGTTTCCCACATGCAGCGTGCTTGTTCTAACTACCCTCTGCTCAAATGAACTCCCCCACGTGTGACAGACAGTGTGGCCTTGGGCGGCATACAGAACCTATCACCACCACCTCCTCCAGATGGGTTTTCAAAATCTAGGCAGAACTGGGATTTCTGCACACAACTCCCAGCTCTCTTAGGAGCTAGTGTTGAAAAGGTCTGCCTAATTGTAAATTGTAAAATCACCATAACATGATTGTGAAACGTTTCGTCTCGTTCAGCCTGTCTCTTTGGTCAGGGAATGGACAAGCAACAAGTAATCATAATGCTTTGATAGACATACATTACTGTATTAGTATACACCATTTATCACATGTATCTGCATGGTCCTCTTACTGTGACATGGACTTATTCTGTTGTGCTTGAGGGGCAGCAGAGGAACTGAACTTTATAGACATAAAAGGATATCCTTTCAGATGGAGTTATGTATAGTGCAAGTGGCCCTTCCTTAACAAGACGGATTTCTCCTGCAGGTCTCCTCTCTCCTCCTCGTTCACCAGGATTCCAACTTCCTCCACTCAGGGAGTACTGAGATAGATCAGAACATTCGCAAGAAGGGGGAGCGAGGGCCTCCATTTATCCTACCCGTCTGACCCTTCTGGAAGCGTAGTGCTCCTCCTAATACTCCCCTCCATCCCCCTCTTTCTTTCCCTGTAGCCCTTTCCTTTGGCTGCGTTCAGACTGTTTGAGGCCATGTGGTGTTTAAAGCGCCACCGGGGAAATCTCCCTCGCTACTCCTCACTTCATCTGAAATTAATCCTGGCTGTCTGAAAGAGGAGATGATTTTGAGGAGGCAGGGTGGGAGAATTGAGGCATGGCATGAACGGTGCTCCACTATGTAGCCAGGACCCATGTGGTCCTGATCTTCATCTTTAATGCTGAAAAATGTTTACTCTGAGACCATTGAACAGCAGAGCAGAGAGGAAAGTTAAGAGATGGCAGGAAGTTTCTAGGTTCCATTGGGGGAACAGTTTCATTCCACAACAGAGTACCTGTCATGACCTGTAACCTGATGGCATGTATCTGAACCATGATATTCATGAGGATAGCTTTCCTAGTGTTATGAGGAGCGGAGCTGGTGAACCCAAGAGCAGACTGGGATAAGGTAACCTAGGTATTTATTGAAAAACAGGATGAATATGGGCTGCAGGGCAGGGAAAGCTCGCTCTGGTTGCAGGGAGCCAGGTACTGAGGCTAGAGCGAGGGGAGTTGGGGCTGGGTAAGCAGGTCCGGAGAGGAATCCAAGGAAGCAGTAGAGTAGGGGTCCAGGACAGGGTAGCAGGACTGACGAGACATGGGACTGGAGACAGGGACCAGAATCAGAGCGGACTGAACTGTAGCGGAGAGGAAAACAGAGTCAGGCAAGGGAAAACAGGCACAACATGAAAACAGGATCTATGCGGGAACAAACGGCTAAAACCGCAGACTGACTGAGCAGAGGTTACGATCTGGCAGCGTGGAAGTGGCAGGGCTGAGTATTTGTAGATGTTTTGATTATGGAACAGGTTGCAGCTGGTGGGGTTCTGCTCTGCCTCCAGCACACCTGTCTCCGCCCACACAATCACAAAGAGAAAGAGGGAGAGAGCACTGGGGGAATGCCGGCAGGTTAGGGAGACACAGGATGAGCAGTAGAGGGCACCTTTGGGCGCCCGACCAGACTTATCTGGGTGTGAGGTATAGAATGCACGGAGGGGTACAGAATATGACGGCAGGGAACCCAGCAGTGCTCCTCAGGCCCGTATCCTTCCCAGTCCACCAGGTACTGCCAGCCGTGATCCTGACGGCGCACGTCCAGAAGCTGCCGTACGGTCTCGGCAGGATGGTCATTGATTACCCGAGAAGGTGGAGGAGCTGCTGCAGGAGGAGACAGGGGACTGGAATTGATGGAAGGTAGGTTGGATCTTGAGAGAGGTTGGGAGTTTCAGGTGCACAGCAGAGGGGTTAATGACATGATCCATTTCAAAGGACCAATGAATCTTCTTCTTAGAAGCCACCTTCAATGGCAGGTCCTTCGATGAGAGCCATACCTTTTGGCCTGGAGTGTAGATGGGAGCTGAGGCACGGTGACAGTTAGCTTGGAACTGGGTCCTGGAGGAGGCACATAGAAGGGCAGCCTGCCCTTCCTCTAGGTGCGATGACAACGGTGCATATGGTCATGGACAGGGAACCACCACCTAGACCTCTTGGGCAGGGCCCCCCAAAAAATCTGAATGGTTTTTCCTCTGGGTTTTGCCTGCTACATAAGTTATGTTATACTCACAGACATGATTCAAACAGTTTTAGAAACTTCAGAGTGTGTTCTATCCAAATCTACTAATAATATGCATATCTTATCTTCTGGGGATGAGTAGCAGGCTGTTGAATTTGGGCATGCCTTTCATCCGGATGTGAAAATACTGCCCCCTGTCACCAAGAAGTTAACAAAAAGCTTATTCCCCAACAGCAGTTGGAGAACTTGGCGAACGTGTTGCTGGTGAGCCTCAGAGTCCGTAGAAAAAATCTGAATGTCATCCAAATAGACAAAAACGAAGCGTCCAATCACATCCCTAAGTACATCATTGACTAGGCTCTGGAAAACAGCAGGGGCATTAGTGAGACCAAAAGGCATGTCCAAATACTCAGTGTCCAAGTGGTGTGTTGAATTCTGGTTTCCACTCGCCCCCCTCTCTGATGAGGACAAGGTGGTTGGCATTCCGGAGGTTGAGTTTGATGAACACCGTGGCACTATGGAGGTGGGCAAAAGCAGAACTGATGACTGGCAAGGGGTACTTGTTCTTCACAGTGATATTATTCAGCACACGGAAGTCTATGCACAGCCTCAGCGACCCATCTTTTTTCTTTACAAAGAAAAAACAGCGGAGAAAAGCCTGATATGTCCTGCAGCCAGGGAATCCTGGATGTACCCCTCCATAGCCTCGTGCTCAGGGCAAGAGAGGTTATGCAACCGGCTACAGGGGAGTGGCGCTCTAGGCTGGAGGTCAATGGTGCAGTTGTACGGCCGATGAGGCGGAAGGGCGTGGTGCTTGTTGAACACAGGAGCTAGATCGTGATACTCGAGAGGCACTGATGACAGGTCTGGAATTCTGGAATAGACTGGGGCACAGACAAGGCAGGGGCAAGGGCAGAACGAAGACAATTTGAGTGACAAAATTAACTCCAAGTGGTTATCTTTCCGGTGGTCCAGTCAATCTGTGAATTTTGCAGCTTTAACTTTTCTAGCGCGACAACATTCCAAGAACCAGGGGAGAGTGAGGATGGCCAAGAACCAGGGGAGAGTGAGGGAAGTCAATTATGTAGAGACTGATACTTTCCTGGTGATTCCCAGAGAGACGCAGGAAGATAGTTCTCTCACAGACACAGGCGAGGAGCTGTCCGTTGAGAGCGTTGGCATCGAGGGGTGAATCGAGTGGAACAGTGTCCAGGTCCAACTGGAAAATGGCACCTCGGTCCAGGAAGCTCTCATCGACGTCCAAGTTGATGAGGGCAGGCAGAGGAAAAGCCTGGCTCTGCCATACAAGGGTGCCATCTAGCAAAGGTCTGGGGGAAATGGGCCGACAACTGCCGTGCCACCTCCTTTTGCTGGCGGCAGGGAACAAGTGGAGATGAAGTGAACAACCTGGCCATAGTATAGGCAGCTCCTAGTGCTGATTCGCCGCTGCCTCTCCTTAGGTAAGAGACGGGCCTGGCCGAGCTGCATGGGTTCATGTTCTGGAAGAGACTTGGAAATGAGGCATTCGGAGGAGGAGAACCAAGCAAAGAAGCAGATGTAGTGATGGGGCATGCAACCCTACCTGCCCTCTCCCTCCGATACTCACGGAGCCGGTTGTCAATCGGATGGCGAGAGAGATGAACTCCTCGGTTCCATCAGGCTCATACCTGGACACCAACTCATCCTTGATGGTCTCAGTGACAGCTTGCTGGCACGGGCCTCGTCAATCCAACTGCTCTCAGTGGTGAGGGTGCGAAACTTGATTTTTCCGCGACACTACTATAGCCTTGACAGAGGGACAGGAGTCGCTTAGCTGCATCCTTACCGCAGACAGGGTGGTCGAAGACTCCTCATTTCCTTTGTGAAGCTGGAGTAGGAGGAACGGATGGGGGACTGTCTCTCCCACACTGCCATGGCCCAGTAAAGCACTGCTCCACGGAGGCTGCCGATCAGGAAGGAAATCTTGACCCGTTCGCTAGCATAAGCTTAGGGTTGTTGTTCGTATACTAGTGGAGCTTTGCAAGCTCCGAGGTTGCCATCGTAATGCTCAGGGGCCAAAACAAATGGCTCACGGGGCAGAGGAGAGGGACTCGGGCTGGTTGCGAGCTCTGGGCAAAGGTTCAGCCCTGCAGGTCCAAAAGGCTCCATTAAAACTCCTTGACGTGCTTCAGAAGGGTTTTCAGGGCTTGGTCATGTTGTGATGAAGGAAAGAAGGAAAGAGGGAGAGAGCACTGGGGGAGTGGTGGCAGGTTAGGGAGACACAGGATGAGCAGTAGAAGGCGTGGCAGGCGCATATGTAACACCTAGAGGCACCGCAGTGCTCCCTGGCAACAATTTTTGACATGACCTCTATTTTATACATAGACAGAGGCACATGAACATACAGTACCATACTATCACCTCATATCTTCACATCTCTTTGTCATTTAATAATTTGTCATTCAGTCAGCTGCACTACTTGTGTGCTATTTTTATCACTGTAAACTGTTGGCCTCTGATTGTCAAAATGCCTCTTGTCTGAGTAATGCTGACACAAGAGAGACAAGGTTAACCTGCTTTTGCTGGATCAGGGTTCTTATGAAAGAAATGTTCACATCTCTGACATTTCCCATCACTGTTAACTGCCAGGAGGGACAGGCTCATAGTCAAGGGGATTATTATTGACAACTTGAAGGAAATCAAATATACTTGTCTCCATCTTTGTCTAGGTATTTCCACTGCTTTTTCAATGTCAGGTCTTTCCTTTCACTGTTTCCATAGTGGCAGTTATGTCGAAGACAGTTGACATATTATTTCACTATTATGAGTATGCTATTATATTGCTATACAGACGGGCAGGCATCCAAGTTGCATGCCTGGCATGGACAGGAGTCTGCAATGCAGGTCATCTGCTTGTCCCACTTGGGCCACTCTCCCTGCCTTTCCTCTCCAGTCTCTTAGCTTGCCTGTGGGAGAGACACTGCAGTAGCCTTGCCTGTAGCGGTAGCAGTACTGCCTGCCAGTCTGAAGCTGATGAGCTCTGGCCTTGACCCACATCAGCAGATCCAGAAAATGAATAATAAATACACCAGTGAGTCTTTTCCACATTCCTGTCATCACTTGTTTGGTGTATTCCCCCATGACCCTCTGCAGAAAGGGCACTGTTGTCAGGAGAGTCTACGGCCGTTTATTTTCTCCCTAACATGAACAGTGAATCTAATGTTGGGAGTGTAATATTCATTGCTCCAAATGTGGGAGTTGTGTTTTTTACAGTTTGGATCACTGACCTGAAACATAAACACATCAAATTTGACATCAAAATGTCTTTGTCTTCCAATACTGGGGTAATGATGGAATGTTTTAAACAACAGTGCATTTTCTTTTGTTTTACTTTGCTTAACAAAACATCCCATAAACTAGAGTAGAACAGATCTCACTCTGCAGTTGACTCAGCCTACTGTTCTATGCAGAGGCACTAACCCAACACAACTCAACCAAGTCCATACTAAATTGCATAAGAGCCTGAGTCGCCTTTTGGGTGTTTTAAGCCTCTGCAGCCTCGCTCATGCCTGTCAGATTCCCCCTCAGCCCCCATCCGCCCTGCACCCCATCCCATACTGTGTGCCGTACAGCTGAGCAAGCCTGGCCTGCTTTGTGTGATAGCACAGATTTAATAATAACACCGTTTGGGATGAGAATTGAATTTCATACTTGGACGCCCTGACACTACATGTGTTTCTTTTTAATAAAGAGCAGAGCCACTCGGCCTAAAGGAGATAGCTTTTCTCCTCTAGCCTCTGTAAGCGTAAGCTCAGCTGTGCTGGTCGCTCCACCATGCACTGTCGTGTTGGATAGAACATCTGCTGGGTTGATCATTGCAATTTCTCTCTACTTGATAAGACGGCTCTTCTCCGCTCTCTCCCGGCTCCATTCACATGCAATCTCCTCTCAGCCCTCTACTGCCAAGTCCATCAGCAGCACCGTTTGTCTTCTCTGATCAGGAGACTGCTGGCCAGCACTCTCAGACTTATGATTTGAACAAAACAGATATTGAAGGAGTCAAGGTGGGGTGAGAAGATGCAAAGATATACTGTAAATCCGATGTTGTTTACAGGACAGCGATCATCACAGTGGGATGCTGGTACTCCAGCAGTGAGAGAAAAGGGAAAGAAGTGCCTTATTTTTGATAAACAATGTTCCTGTTGTAATCTGGTAAAAACTAACACAATTTCACAACTTGTGTTTGAAGAGTACCATACATCAAATCATTCATAGATTTTTAGATGAATGCCAACATTTAATAGCATACGGCAGGAGAGAAGTTAGCTACAATTTTTGGGATCAAACTACCGTAGGTTAAGAGACTGCCTGGAGAATAATAGTGTTTGTTTAAAGTGTTTTCTCAACCTTCTCCAGGGACCCAATTACAAGTACAGCAACCGCAGCATATTTAGTCAAATCGTCAGCAGCCAAATTATTTACCTTCCTGTACACACAACAAAACAATTGCTGCAAGCTCTATTCAGAGTTTGTGCTGCAGTCACTATGTATTATGTATGTGTGGATGTCTGGGGAATTTCTCCATCTCAGATTAAACGTATTGCAGAGGGCAGTCAGGGCACAGGCCGGCCTTCCACACCACCAGCGTATGGGCTAGTAGTCCTGCTCTGCAGGAGAACCCCTGACCTGGGAGACAGGCCATCCACACCACCAGCGTATGGGCTAGTAGTCCTGCCCTGCAGGAGAACCCCTGACCTGGGAGACAGGCCATCCACACCACCAGCGTATGGGCTAGTAGTCCTGCCCTGCAGGAGAACCCCTGACCTGGGAGACAGGCCATCCACACCACCAGCGTATGGGCTAGTAGTCCTGCCCTGCAGGAGAACCCCTGACCTGGGAGACAGGCCGTCCACACCAGGCCTCCCGGTAGGGCCTCTGGTTTAAGAGGTTTTATTAATGAACTCAGGTCTCATTGTTTCCCAGCTTACTTCTCTCTGGAGGTCTGAGTTAAAGAATCTAGCCAACAGCATGGGCCGACAATTATGATAACTCACTGACTCATAAAGAAACACTTTTACATACAAACCAAAGACTTCCGAAACCTCTTAGGATGAAACATGGGTGCAAATTAATCACTCTCTCAATTCTGTTTTTTCCCCTTCAACATTGCACTTCAAATTTCTCTTTTAATTTATGGTTGCCATGTGATGTATCAATTGTGCAGAGAGGAGAGAGAATTTTGTATTAATTGGTTTGATGTGGATTAGTTAAGAGACCTTCTTCCACACTCCCCTGCAATCGCATTTCAATTAATAACATTCACTGAGGCGTTACCTGCAGATGTGGAATAAAGATGATTGGCCTGCCACTCACACAGCGAGGCAGAATTTATAAGTTGGCACTGGCTTCCTCCTCTCTTTCTCCCTAACCCTAAATGTTTTTCTGATGAAATCACGCCACATTTGAGTCATTTATTTATTTTGCCTGGGCTACCCGTTGGTTGGGTCAGCGCAGGGAGAGAAAAGCACAGAGCTGTGAAGAGGTTTCTCTTCACGGAGATGGCATGCAACTTTAAAACCTGTCCGAGAGCGCCACATTTCAAATGAGATGGGGAACAACACAGCCATTTTCTATTAGGCTGAGCCTCTCCTCTCTTGGCTGAGTGATAACCTGCAGACAACCTCCTCCCTCTTCCTTTTCCTCCTCTTCTGGGCTCTCTCCCCAAAGTTCTTCTCAATTGGCCATGGCTATTTATTGCTGAAGACGTAATAGGAAATCTCAGAGGATCGATTGTTCCTTCTGCGAGGAGCTTGATTTTTCTCTTCTCCTCCTCGTCTGCTCACTCTGGCAAGATTGGCTTGATGCAACAAGCAACTAGCATCCAGAGTGGTCAGGCTCTGCTGGAGCTGAGAGAAGGAGTGGAGCGAGGAACTCAAACAGGGTCTCCCAGGGCCCAGCTCAAAGCTTTAGTTTAAAAGGAACTGGACAGTTCCATATGCTCTATACCATGGATGGGCAACTGGCGGCCCCCCTTTTAAAGGCCCTCGTATTGATTTGTGTTGATTGATTTTGTGAGTGAGTCTCACTCATATTAGAACCTGCAAACCTTTCTCTCCGCCCCATGGCAAAATGAGTAGAATTGCAGGATATTACCTGTAAACAGCTAGTTTTCCTCTTCCTCCCATGGCAAAATGAATAGAATTGCTTAAAATGTGTTTCAAAATCTTCTCTCTGCTCCATGGCAAAATGTGTAAAATTACAGCAAACTTGGTTTAAAACTGCAACATTTTCTCTATGCTCCATGGCAAAATGTGTAGAATTGGGGGCGTACGCAGCCCCTCATGATGAGTTCAGATTGTTTTGTGGCCCCCATCCCTATGAACGTTGCCCATCCCTGCTCTATGCCCTAACACACCACAAACTTTGTCAAGTCAGAAAAGTACTGAGCTCCTGACTTACTAACACACACTGGGGGAATCTTTCTCAGACATGCTGTCTTTAACAGCAGCTTTCCTCCGAAGGTTTCTACTTTTTCAGTGTGAAGTGAACCTAATGTGATGATGGACCATAGAGGAGCAAAGACCTTTTTACTTCACCCTTCAACTGTGGGGCTGCCGTACACAACTAAACCTTGCAGTGTGAAAAGAAGTTATGAGAGAGAGAGAGAGAACGAGAGAGAGAGAGAGAGAGATACAATTAAATACAAGTGGGGATAAGCTAGCAGAGAACAGAACTATGAAAATAAAAGAAAGGGGGAACAAATGAATGAATGGCAGATAAAATGGCACATGTCAGACTGGTGCAGAGAAGGATAGAGGGATAGAGCGGCAGAAGAGGAGCATGCTGAATGGCGGAAGATGAATCACGGGCAGAGCAGAGCGGTGTTGTGTCGGCTCATTTGGGAGCTGATGTGTCGGGAAGCGGTGGATGGGTGTTAATGAGGAGACTACGTGACTCTCTAAAAAGCCTGATGCATCACAGAGCAGCCGGGGGGAACGGAGAGGGGGAACAGCGCTGTGGGGAGAGGAGAGGAGAGGGGGGTCCTCAACTGGGGGAAGGGAGGGAAAGAAGAGCGCTTTGGGGAGAAAAAGGAGACTGCCTTCCTGGGGAGATTGTAAACCTGGAGCCTGCCTCTACACTGCTTCACCAGGCATCTGCCTCTATGCTGAGTCACAGAGATCTGGGACCGGGCTTCTGTTATCATTAGCACAGAAAGCAGGGTGTATTTTTCAAGCAATTGTATGACTAGTGTGAAGTCAATGTGGCGACTGTCTTACTGGGATTGCTACAATAGCTGTCCTATCTCATGATAATGAAAACAAATCACGGTTACATGTAACTGTAGAGGTGTTTTAGACAGGCATAATAACCCCCGGCTTTATGAAGAGAGTAGTGAAATACAGGCCATCTGTGAACACATCTGGCTTGTTTGCTATCCCTGATTGCTGCCACCCAACATTTTGATTGGAATAGAACTGAACTCCCATCATTCCTTAATCCACTCTAGCTCGCGGAAAGGAATCTACATTCTACAATTACTGTTACATAAGACATGTCATTTTTATTTAGCAAAATGCTGAATCCTCATACCTGTAATTGCTGGCAGTGCAGATAAAAGTTGTACCATTTGTTAAATTGGAAGCAACACAGTGTGGAAAAAGTGTCGACGGGAGAGATGGCCTAAAATAAAGAATTAGTCATCTTCCGTTTACAGCCAGCTCACCTGTTTATGCAGAATCCACTAATGACTTGTAGCTGATTAAACGTGTTTGTTTGTGTCCTCATCTGTCTGAAAAAAGACCTGTGGATGAGAATTGAGAAAAAGGTTGTCTTATAAAACCAAAACCAGGCCACCTACTAACAAATTCTAGGAAAGCACTGAAAAGAAGTGAGATGGCTGGTTCACTCAAATTAAACACAACATTTAGCAGTCAATGCTCAGGAGGCAGAGTGCTCCTCTGCCTGCACATTGACGTTAAGCCCTTCTCTCCACGCAATGGCATTGAGGATGCAGAGCGACACCCTGCCTTGGATTAAACAATGTAACTTCATACTGGGAGAAATCAATGCACTAAATGCTATTTCTTTGGGTAAAACATGGTGAGACATGGAGGCCCATTAGGGATGCCAAAAGGTGACATTCTCATTAAATGTGAAAAGCTTAGAGACTGTGATCTTACAACATGAGTTATCCACTGCAATATGCCTGTCACCACCACTTTAGCCTTTAGCTAGCTTGTGCACTGCCAACATGTTCATATTTCTCAAAACTAATGCCTTATAAGACTTTATTAAAACTATTCGTACCCTGAGGGGTTTGTAAAAATGTCCCCTTTGAATAAGTTATATCACTTTTACTGTTACACATATCAAATGTATTCGGTGGCCCCTCAGGGGTAAAATAACAGAAATGTTTCTGCGGTTTGCAATGTTGGTCGTAAAGCCATGATACATTTTAGTGATGGAGGAAAAAAATCGATACAGTTACAAATCGGGATAATATTTTTGACAATATATAATATTGTATCGTTTTGACAACATCACAATAATATTTTTGTGTGGCAGTTGAAGACAGAAGTTTACATACACTTTAGCCAAATACATTTAAACTCAGTTTTTCACAATTCCTGACATTTAATCCTAATAAAAATTCCCTGTTTTAGGTCATTTAGGATTACCACTTAATTTTTTTATTTTAAGAATGTGAAATGTCAAAATAATAGTAGAGAGAATTATTTATTTCAGCTTTTATTTATTTCATCACATTCCCAGTGGGTCAGAAGTTTACATACACTCTATTAGTATTTGGTAGCATTGCCTTTAAATTGTTTAACTTGGGTCATATGTTTCGGGTAGCCTTCCACAAGCTTCCCACAATACATTGGGTGAATTTTGGCCCATTCCTCCTGACAGAGCTAGTGTAACTGAGTCAGGTTTGTAGGCCTCCTTGCTTTGTGATTGCCACTCCAATACCTTGACTTTGTTGTCCTTAAGCTATTTTGCCACAACTTTGGAAGTATGCTTGGGTCATTGTCCATTTGGAAAACCCATTCACGACCAAGCTTTAACTTCCTGACTGATGTCTTGAGATGTTGCTTCAAGATATCCACATAATTTTCCTACCTCATGATGCCATCTATTTTGTGAAGTGCACCAGTCCCTCCTGCAGCAAAGCACCCCCACAACATGATGCTGCCACCCCCGTGCTTCACAGTTGGGATGGTGTTCTTCGGCTTGCAAGCCTCCCCCTTTTCCTCCGAACATAACGATGGTCATTATGGCCAAACAGTTCTATTTTTGTTTCATCAGACCAGAGGACATTTCCCCAAAAAGTATGATCGTTGTCCCCATGTGCATGTGCAGTTGCAAACCGTAGTCTGGCTTTTTTTGTGGCGGTTTTGGAGCTTCTTCCTTGCTGAGCAACCTTTCAGGTTGTGTCGATATAGGACTCGTTTTACTGTGGATATAGATACTTTTTGTACTTGATTCCTCCAGCATCTTCACAAGGTCCTTTGCTGTTGTTCTGTGATTGATTTGAACTTTTCGCACCATAGTATGCTCATCTCTAGGAGACAGAATGCGTGTCCTTCCTGAGCTGTATGATGGCTTCGTGGTCCCACTTGCGTACTATTGTTTGTATACATGAATGTGGTACCTTCGGGTGTTTGGAAATTGCTCCCAAGGATGAACCAGACTCGTTGAGGCCTACAATTATTTTCTGATGGTTTGGCAGATTTCTTTTGAATTTTCCATGATGTCAAGCAAAGAAGCATTGAGTTTGAAGGTAGGCCTTGAAATACATTGTAACGATTGTCGAAGAGGAGCAAATTGCAGCGTGGTACGTAGTCATAATCATTTTTTATAAATATGAATACTGAACAAAAACAACAAACCGACAAACGAACAGTTCTGTAAGGTGCAAAAAAAAAACTAAACAGAAAATAACTACCCACAACCCATAGTGGGAGAACAGGCTGCCTAAGTATGGTTCTCAATCAGAGACAACGATAGCCAGCTGCCTCTGATTGGGAACCATACCAGGCCAAACACATAGAAATAGAAAACATAAAACACAAAACATAGAATGCCCACCCCAACTCACGCCCTGACCAAACTAAAACAGAGACACAATATAGGAACCAAGGACAGGACATGACAGTACCCACCCCCCCCCCCCCCCCCCCCCCCCCAAACGTGCGGACTCTGCCACAAAACCTAATCCCATAGGGGAGGGTCTGGGTGGGCATCTGTCCGCGGTGGCGTCTCTGGCGCGGGTAGTGGACCCCACTCCACCATAGTCTTGGCCCACTTAAGTGGCGCCTTTGGAGCGGAGACCCTCGCCGCCGACCTCGGACTGGGGACCCTTGCAGCGGGCCCCGAATAGACGGAAGACTCCGGCCTGTCTCTCGTGCCTGTTGCGCTGCCTTGCCTCATATCACCGGCGCTCAGCTTTCGCGATATTCCCCAGCCTGTGCCCAGGGTCCCTTACCGTCCAAAATCTCCTCCCATGTCCAGGAGTCCAGAACCCTCTGCTCCTGGTTACCACACTGCTTGGTCCGGTTGTGGTGGGTAGTTCTGCAACGATTGTCGTCGGGAGAAGGAGAAGAGGACCAAAGTGCAGCGTGGTAAGTATTCATAATAATTGTAATAAATATGAATACTGAACAAAAACAACAAACCGACAAATGAACAGTTCTGTAAGTGCAAAAAAAAACACCCCAAAAAAGGAACTAAGGTCTGGACGTGACATACATCCACAGGTACAACTCCAATTGACTAACATTTTGTAAATTAGCCTAACAGAAGCTTCGAAAGCCATGTAATCTTCTGACCCACTGGAATTGTGATACAGTGAATTATAAGTGAAATAATCTGTCTGTAAACAATTGTTGGAAAAATTACTTGTGTCATGCACAAAGTAGATGTCCTAACCGACTTGGCCAGTCTATAGTTTGTTAACAAGAAATTTGTGGAGTGGTTGAAAAATTAGTTTTAATGACTCCAACCTAAATGTGTGTTAACTTCCGACTGTAGTTGGCTGTACCTGCACCAAAGCTCAAGTATTTCTACTTCTTAGCTTGTTCTCCAGGTTCTTTTTAATAAGGAGCCAATTTGTTTTCAACCCTTTTATTTCCTCGACTGATCAAAACTAGTTTTCTCATGGCTCTCTCTTTTCCATCTGCAGAAGACATGGTGAGGAATATGTTTGGAACATCGAATCACAATAAAATTACAGTATTGAATGGCAGTACATATAGAATCGTGAGAATTGTGAGAACCGCAATACTTAACGTATCGGCAATTAAGGATGGCGATAATATCATATCTTGAGGTCCCTGGACATTCTCAGTCCTAGTTTTATTAGAACTGATTTCTACAGATATTTTATCAATGATGTATAATCATCACTCAGGTCAGTAAAATGACACTAGATTATATTACATTACTCTAGCACTGTTTCAACTCAGTTTTAGCCACTGTCACTGAGTAAGGGGACATCTGTCTCCATCCCCTTTCCTTTCCCTGTCTTCTGCTCGTCACTCGTTGATGATGGCTCCCTGATATGGAAGGTGTTTTTCTTCCTTCCTTCCTCAGCCTTGACAGGCTCTAATCCACATATTTTGTCTCCCTGCATGACTTCTGCTAGATTTCACACGGGTAATTCCCCCTGCGCCACATCCGTCCATCCCTCTCTCACAGAGGGTGCTCTCCACTGGCATTTACGGTGCATCCAGAGTGCTATTGCAGCATCACTTTGCATTTAGATAACTACTGCCTCTCCCAGCAAATTGGCCTGCCACACCAAATGTCTGCGCCTTGTGGTGAGGGGGACGAACAGCTCCCCTGGCCTTAGCAGTCGTATCTAACCATACACACAGGCAGGTACACCCGCCCCACACCCCACAGACATACACACACCTACACACAAACAAACAAACACACAGCATTACAACACCAGTGGCTGAGGCAGAAGCCTGCAACCTGGTCTCAGAGCATTTAGAATTATCCAAGACACTCCATTAGAATAACACAGTATGTTACGTTTCCTATGGTATGTATTCATTTGTGGATGTCCACCAACCGTTTCGTATGATATATTACAAATTTGAAAATGTACAATATAAAACTGATTTGCAAAACGTCCAATATTTTACAAATTTGCAAAATGCGTGATACATTACGAATTCTAGCTAGGTGGATTCTCGGTAACGTTAGCTAGACTAGGGGTTAGGGTTAGGTGTTAGGGTTAATTTTAGGAGTTAGGTTAACCTGTCTAAGATATTGGTTCCCAATTGGGGATCAACCCTCCCACGTTCAGCTGAAACGGTGGCGCATGGAACGCAAAAATATTCTTAAAAACATTTAACCTCCCCACATTAACAAGTCCAATAGCTCAAATGAAAGATAAACACCTTGTTCATCTAGCCAGCAAGTAAGTCAGATTTCTAAAATGTTTTACGGCGAAAACATAGCACATATATATGTAAAACCACCACCAGACACAGCTCATTTGAATAGCCAAAACATGCAATCAACAAACGCAGGATTAAAAAATAAATCGCTCACTAACCTTTTGAAAATCTTCATCAGATGACAGTAATATGACATGTTACACAGTACATATTTTTTTTTTCAATAATATGCCATTTATATCCATAAATGTCCATTTACAGTGAGTTCACGTTCAGAAATTACTCAAAAATGCCCGCAGGAAATCTAGGTAGCGCGGCAAGATAACGTAAATAGACATCAGAAACTTTGACTAAATATACATGTTCTACATATAGTTAGAAAGATACACTGCTTCTTTATGCAACCGCTTTGTTAGATTTATTTTTAACGTTACAGAAATCGCACACTATTCAATATGCTGAGACGGCGCTCAGTTCCAAGCTACATTTCTACGTAATGTTGGAGTCAACAGAAACACAGATTTAAGCATAAATATTCCCTTACCTTCGATGGTCTTCGTTCAGAATGTTCTGGAAGGCTTACCCAATACATCGTTTTGTTTCAAGTCTTGCGTCTTTGTATTAGCTACTGCTAATAACATCAGCTGAAATGCACCCAAAACGTCCTCTGGTCCGGAAAAGTTGCGCATCAAAACTTCAAAATTACATATTATATGTCGACTAAACAGGTCAAACTAAGTGCAGAAGCAAGCTTTATGATGTTTTAGACACGCAAAACAAACTTCAATTCAATCGGCCATCGTCTGCCCTTCTCTTGAGTGCTGGAACAAAGGAATGGCTGGGACCAATTCGCGCCCCTACGCACAGCCTATTCTCTCGTGGCACGCACTAATTTCACTCCCATAGGGTCAATTCTCGCGGGATCTGAACGATTCAAAGCTCTACTGAAAGAGGACATCTAGCGGAAGAGATAGAAAGTCTCCCCAGAATCATAACTGGTTGGGAAGGGTGGGGGCCATGACGTCAAAGTTGCTCCAACTTTCATGGCCACAAAAACTAGTTTGGAAGAATGCCTGCCCTGTGAGTTCTGTTATACTTACATAATTCCAACGGTTTTAGAATCTTTAGAGTGTTTTCTATCCAATAATAATTTTCATTTGCATATATTAGCAATTTTTGACAGATTTTTTTTTCAGTTTACTAGGGGTACCCAATCTCTCCAAAGGGGGCATATGTCTGCCATATCCTTAACAGGTTTTAAAGGGTTAAGGTTAGGGTTAGGAAAAGGGTTAGCTAAAAGGGTTAAGTTTAGGATTAGGGGAAGGGGACGGGTTAGCTAACATGCTAAGTAGTTGCAAAGTAAATCAAAAGTGCTAAGTAGTTGAAAAGTTGCTAATTAGCTCAAATGCTAAAGTTGTCTGTGATGAGATTAAACTCGCAACCTTTGGGTTGCTAGACATAAGCGTTCTACGCCTACCCATCCACCCTGACCAACCACCCTCCTTTCAACCATCTGCCTCATATAATCATACCAAAGTAGCATATCATGCTAAATGTCAGTGACACAATTTATATGGTTTGGGATGAGTTGGACTGCAGAGTGAAGGAAAGCAGCTAACAAGTGCTCAGCATATGTGGGAACTCCTTCAAGACTGTTGGAAAAGCATTCTTCATAAAGCTGGTTGAGAGAATGCCAAGAGTGTGCAAAGCTGTCATCAAGGCAAAGGGTTAATACTTTGAAGAATCTCAAATACAAAATATATTTTGATTTGTTTAACACTTTTTTGGTTACTACTAATAACACTTTATATGATTCCATATGTGTTATTATATAGGTGTGATGTCTTCCCTATTATTCTACAATGTAGAACATAGGTTTTCAAACTCTTGACAGGTACTGCACCTACAGAAAAATACAAAATTCTCTGAGACCAGGTTGAAGCCCAAGCTGGCATGTTATTAAGGAAATGCAAATCAAATCAAAATCAAAACAAAAATTGTATTTGTCACATGTGCTGAACACAACAGGTGTAGACCCTACAGTGAAATGCTTACTTACAAGTTTGCAGTTTTAAGAAAAAAAAGTGTTCAGTAAAAAATAGATAAGAAAAACATTTAAATAAACAAATAGTTAAAGAGCAGCAGTAAAATAACAGTAGTGAGGCTTTATACAAGGGGTACCGGAACAGAGTCAATGTGCGGTTAGTCGAGGTAATTGAGGTAATATGTACATGGAGGTAGAGTTAAAGTGACTATGCATAGACAATAACCAGACAGTAGCAGCAGCAAAAAAGAGGGGGGGGGGGGGGGGGGGGGGGGGGGACAATTGCCGTGTGGTAGCAGAGAGAACAGTTTATGACTAGGGTGGCTGGAGTCTTTGACTATTTTTAGGGCCTTCCTCTGACACCGCCTGGTATAGACGTCCTGGATGGCAGGCAGCTTAGCCCCAGTGATGTACTGGGCCATACACACTACCCTCTGTAGTGCCTTGCAGTCGGAGGCCGATCAGTTGCCATACCAGGCAATGATGCAACCATGCTCTCAATGGTGCAGCTGTAGAACTGTTTGAGGATCTGAGGACCCATGCCAAATCTTTTCAGTCTCCTGAGGGGGAATAGTCTTTGTCGTGCCCTCTTCACAACTGTCTTGGTGTATTTGGACCATGATAGTCTCTTGGTGATGTGGACACCAAGGAACTTGAAGCTTTCAACCTGCTCCACTACAACCCCGTCGATGAGAATGGGGGCATGCTCGGTCCTCCTTTTCCTGTAGTCCACAATCATCTCCTTTGTCTTGATCACGTTGAGGGAGAGGTTGTTATCCTGGCAACACACGGCCAGGTCTCTGACATCCTCCCTATAGGCTGTCTCATCGTTGTCGGTGATCAGGCCTACCACTGTTGTGTCGTCGGCAAACTTAATGATGGCGTTGGTGTTGTGCCTGGCCATGCAGTCATGGGTGAACAGGGAGTACAGGAGGGGACTGAGCACAGACCCCTGAGGGGCCCCCGTGTTGAGGATCAGCGTAGCAGATGTGTTGTTACCTACCCTTACCACCTGGGGGCGGCCCGTCAGGAAGTCCAGGATCCAGTTGCAGAGGGAGATTTTTAGTCCCAGGGTCCTTAGCTTAGTGATGAGCTTTGAGGGTACTATGGTGTTGAACACTGAGCTGTAGTCAATGAATAGAATAATCACGTAGGTGTTCCTTTTGTCCAGGTGGGAAAGGGCAGTGTGGAGTGCCATTTAGATTGCACTCCAAAGCCAGTAAGTCAGAGTCATGAGAGAGAGAGAGAGAGAGAGAGAGAGAGAGAGAGAGAGAGAGAGAGAGAGAGAGAGAGAGAGCGAGAGAGAGAGAGAGAGAGAGAGAGAGAGAGAGAGAGAGAGAGAGAGAGAGAGAGAGAGAGCAGTCTATGAAGGAATACAATCACTACCACTCCATAGGCAGGATAGCCTGGCTGGTTGAGTGATATGGTAAGGGAAAGAGACAACCATTCAGTACCAAGACATTAAACGACACATACCCCGTTTTTAATTTTTACCAGAACAAACAACTAATGCAGGTCAAGTGCAGCTGAAGGGTAAAGCAACAGTGCTGAGTGTTGCAACTTGCCAGCTTTATGTGGCATCCCTCATCCCTTCCCCTACACACACTTTGCAGTAACTCTCACTAGATATGAAGCCAATGACAAGACACCACTGCAAGGGCAAGGAAAGACAAACCATCGGACTGCATTCTATCTCACACCTTTGTCATTGTTATTCACGAGAGAAAAGTTTGACACTACTGGCTCCGCATTTTCCATACAAAATAAATGAATGCTGCTTGATCTACTGCGTACTGCACATTTAGAATAATATACAATGTCTTACATTCAGTTACATACTGTAGTACTCTAGGAAGTGATACATACTGTACATAGGAACCTCTCTCTCTAATAAGATTGTGAGTGATAACTGCTGCTGTCAGAATTGCATAGTTCATCTCAGTTGAGTGGAGCCTGGGTTGCTGATAAGGGGTGTAGTAAGTGCTGCCATGTCTTTGGGAGAGGGCGTAGCGTTACAGTCACTTAGTGATGCAGAGAGTGGAGATGGCCGCTGGTGTTCACTCACTGCAACCTACACCAGTGCTATGCACCCTGTAGCCACAATAATCACGTCGTGCTTTGCTGATGCATTGCAAATGGTGGTTGTGGAGCAGACGATGAAGAGATAGTACTGACTTTGGGCTTTGGGTGACTGGCTGTGATGCAGCACTGTACTCCAGTCACCTCACAACTCTGGATGGAAGCACAACGGAGATGGAAAAAAGTTGTCACAAACTATATTGGACCATGAACTTAGGAAATACATTGTAACAATCTATAGCCATATCTTTGGTATATGACCAGTAGTGTAGCGGAGGCTATTCGCAGGTATATGCCGTGTACCCACTTATTTTTCAGTGGGCATTGCATACACTCACTTCTTAATATCCACAATGTAAATCAAAGTAGTATAGTGATGGCATACGCCGTATCAATTAATAATGTTGATCGAAAAGACAAAACACTTCTAAAATGCACAATGCACATGCAAGCAGTTTCATTGACAGAAATGGAAATATCCATTAGCAATGTTGAAAGCGGGTAGAGCTAAAGAGGCAACAACTATCATGGGTTGCTAATATGATTAGGATAATGCCTTTGGCTGATAGAAGAAGCCAATAGAACAGGACAATACATATAAAATAATTGCCTACACTTTTCTGTGGTGGGATTTTGGCTATACACTACATTAAAGCAAAGTAAAACAGGCCTCAATATGAAGTAAAATGTCCAGGTGCAAACATTTAAGGAACATGACACATAGTGATGCTAATGATAGGCCTAACCGTTGTCTGGTAGATGGAAAGGCTTCCCCAAAAACCTTGTTAACTTTCTACAAAGTAGCCTCTCTGACAGAACTATCTTATTATTATTTGCATCAGTCCTGTGGCCATTTGTTTTGCAAATTCCATTGCATGTGCTAACCAAACAACAACAAAAAAAATCAACATTTCTTAGATTTTTCCAAGACCTCAAAAGTGGTCTCCTGATGTGGTTTAAGCATTGTTATGAACTTACAACATCCAATTTGGTTGTTTTTCTGTTTAAAAAAATATTTTAGAGAAAAAAACATGAAAATAAATCAAAGTTTATTGGCTTCGTACACAGATTTGCAGATTTGCAGAAAAATGCTTATGTTTCTAGGTCCAACAACAATATCAGAGCGAACAATATCAGAATGAGCAATGTCAGAATCTGGAATATAAATATGTCTATATACACAGTTGAAGTGGGAAGTTTACATGCACCTTAGCCAAATACATTTAAACTCAGTTTTTCACAATTCCTGACATTTAATCCCAGTAAAAATTCCCTGTTTTAGGTCAGTTAGGATCACCACTTAATTTTTTTATTTTAAGAATGTGAAATGTCAGAATAATAGTAGAGAGAATGATTTATTTCAGCTTTAATTTCTTTCATCACATTCCCAGTGGGTCAGAAGTTTACATACACTCAATTCGTATTTGGTAGCAATGCCTTGAAATTGTTTAACTCTGGTCAAACGTTTCGGGTAGCCTTCCACAAGCTTCCCACAATACGTTGGGTGACTTTTGGCCCTTTCCTCCTGACACAGCTGGTGTAACTGAGTCAGGTTTGTAGGCCTCCTTGCTCGCACATGCTTTTTCAGTTCCGCCAACAAATTTTCTATAGGATTGAGTTCAGGGCTTTGTGATGGCCACTCCAATACCTTGACTTTTCCACAACTTTGGAAGTATGCTTGGTGTCGTTATCCATTTGTAAAACCCATTTGCGACCAAGCTTTAACTTCCTGACTGATGTCTTGAGATGTTGCTTCAATATATCCACATAATTTTACGTCCTCATGATGCCATCTATTTTGTGAAGTGCACCAGTCCCTCCTGCAGCAAAGCACCCCCACAACATGATGCTGCCACCCCTATACTTTTTCCTCCAAACATAATGATGGTCATCATGGCCAAACAGTTCTATATTTGTTTCATTAGACCAGAGGTCAAAAAAAAAAGTATGATCTTTGCCCCCATGTGCAGTTGCAAACTGTAGTCTGGCTTTTTTTTATGGCGGTTTTGGAGCAGTGGCTTCTTCCTTGCTGAGCGACCTTTCAGGTTGTGTCGATATAGGACTCGTTTTACTGTGGGTATAGATACTTTTGTACTTGATTCCTCCAGCATCTTCACAAAGTCCTTTGCTGTTGTTCTGGGATTGATTTGCACTTTTCGCACCATAGTACGTTCATCTCTAGGAGACAGAAAACGTCTCCTTCCTGAGCGGTATGACGGCTGCGTGGTCCCACTTGCGTACTATTGTTTGTACAGATGAACATGGTACCTTTGGGCGTTTGGAAATTGCTCCCAAGGATGAACCAGACTTGTGGAGGTCTACAAGTATTTTTCTGATGTTGGCTGATTTCTTTTGATTTTCACATGATGTCAAGCAAAGAAGTAGCGAGTTTGAAGGTAGGCCTTGAAATACATCCACAGGTACACCTCCAATTGACTCAAATTATGTCAATTAGCCTATTAGAAACTTCTAAAGCCATGACATAATTTTCTGGAATTTTCCAAGTTGTTTAAAGGCACAGTCAACTTAGTGTATGTAAACTTCTGACCCACTGGAATTGTGATACAGTGAATTATACGTGAAATTATCTGTCTGTAAACGATTGTTGGAAAAATGACTTGTGTCATGCACAAAGTAGATGTCCTAACCAACTTGGCAAAACTATAGTTTGTTAACAAGAAATTTGTGGAGTGGTTGAAAAATGAGTTTTAATGACTCCAACCTAAGTGTATGTAAACTCCCGACTTCAACTGTATATAAATGGTGTTTATAAATGGTGTGTATATGTGTGTACAGCTGTAGTTACATAGGATGAGCCACGACTAGAATACAGTGTATTCTAGTCGTGGTTAGAGCATTGGACTAGTAACCGAAAGGTTGCAAGTTCAAATCCCCGAGCTGACAAGGTACAAATCTGTCGTTCTGCCCCTAAACAGGCAGTTAACCCACTATTCCTAGGCCGTCATTGAAAATAAGAATTTGTTCATAACTGGCTTGCCTAGTTAAAGGTAAAAAAAAATATATATAAAAAAAATATACATATAAAGTGGGTAAAACGGTATGTAAACATTATTAAAGTGACCAGTGTTCAATGATTATAGGGCAGCTGTCTGTTACACTTATATACAGCAGTCCATCACATTACTGTAACACTGTAGGCTACTTCGAAACAACACTTTATAACTCAAGAAGATGCATATTCTCATTAAACTGATTGAGATCAAATGGTTGTTATACAGATGCTGCATGGACATTTCACCTGTACAACTTGAATAGTTATTATTCACGAATGACAGTGAGAAATGTGAAGGGAGGGTGACTACAAAAATGTGTGCGTAGGCTACAGGAAAACACATGAGCAGAACGTGTTTCGGATCTTCATGTAGAATACTATCATTATGTGATCTTGCAGACATTGGTTCTTTGATCTAACTTCATTAAGTTTGCTGACGACACAACAGTGGTAGGCCTGATCACCGACAACGATGAGACGGCCTATAGGGAGGAGGTCAGAGAACTGGCAATGTGGTGCCAGGACAACAATCTATCCCTCAATGTGAGCAAGACAAAGGAGCTGATCGTGGACTACAGGAAAAGGCTGTAGTGGAGCGGGTCGAGAGTTTCAAGTTCCTTGGTGTCCACATCACCAATGAACTATCATGGTCCAAACATACCAAGACAGTTGTGAAGAGGGCATGAAAAGACTGAAAAGATTTGTCACGGGTCCCCAGATCCTCAAAAGGTTCTACAGCTGCACCATCGAGAGCATCCTGACCGGTTGCATCACCGCCTGGTAAGGCAACTGCTCAGCATCTGACCATAAGGTGCTACAGAAGGTAGTGCGAACGGCCCAGTACATCACTGGGGCCAAGCTTCCTGCCATCCAGGACCTATATACTAGGTGGTGTCAGAGGAAAGCCCCTAAAATTGTCAGAGACTCCAGTCACCCAAGTTACAGATTGTTTTCTCTGCTACCACACGGCAAGCGGTACCCGGAAGACCAAGTCTAAGACTAAAAGGCTCCTCAACAGCTTCGACCCCAAAGCCATAAGACTGGCTGAACAATTCATTAAATCGCCACCGGACAATTTACATTGACCCGCCTCCCTTTTGTACACTGCTGCGACTCGCTGTTTGTTTGTTACCTATGCATAAGTCACTTCACATCCACCTACATGTACAAATTACTTCAACTAACCTGTACCCCCGCACACTGACTCAGTACCGGTGTCCCCTGTTTATAGCCTCGTTATTCTGATTGGGTTACTTTTCATTATTACTTTTTATTTTTGTCTACTTGGTAAATGTTTTCTTAAACACTTCTTGTACTGCACTGTTGGTTAAGGGCTTGTAAGTAAGCATTTCACTGTAGTCTTCACTTGTTGTATTCGGCGCATGTGACAAATAAAGTTTGATTTGATTTGATTAAACGAGCACCATTTGCCAGAGTAGCCGGTTCTCTACGAGTAGAGCAGAGACTGTGCGTAAAGTAGAGAATTCCACACATATGCACAGAAACCTTCGACCTTTGGCCGTGGGGGGAGACGTCCAGAAATGTCAGATCCACAGCCACTCCGTTTTTCAACCTCACTAGCTGACATGACACTGAACAGATTTGTGAGCAAACTCTGATGCCCTCTAAGTCCAATCTAAGTCCAGAGCCATGTGCTAGGTGACAGCCCAACCATACCATTAAACACACACCCTGACACCAAGGCCAAGCCGTAATTACCCAGCCAAGGGACACAAAAAGCATTCCCTTTAAACTTTAAAGGAGCCTGTCCATTGAGCAGGCAAACCGGCAAACCGCCTCGCTCACCCACGCTCTCCGCGCTCCCACACTTCTTAGGGGGAGTTAATTTGCCCACTGAGTGGTGTCTCAGACGGTAAAGAATACTGTGATCTTCATGATCAAAAACAGGCTACAAAATGTAACAAACGCCTCGCATCGCCAATCTCTCTCTTCACTTGTACTCCCCCGTAGCCTGACACATCACAGGCAGTTGAGGAAAGAAGTTGGACCTTTTTTTATTTGTGTCGAAGAGAAAATAATGTTTGTCTCTAATTAGTTTCCTCCTAGCTAGCTCTTTCTGAAGAGATTTTAATTATGATTGGGTGTTGGAATATGTGGATGAAATGGATGGCATGGATCAAGGAGATGCCAGCCGGTCGGGGAGAGATAGGCTACAAGCAGAGTTGTTAAAACATTAAAACACACACCTCACCCGGGGTGCCAACTCAGCAGGACACGGCCCGTCAGAGTACAGCTACGTCAGAGCTTCAAGACTCAGCATCGTGGAGGTCTGGGAGCTGCTCACAGCGTGAGGCGATGTGGGAAGAACAATGTGTTGCAGGCTGTTGGCAACTTGATGCAGTCTATGAGTTAGTAATGTGTTGTGAGGATGATTTATGTATCTAGCTGAATCACCTGTTGCATTAGGCTGTCAGGAAATGAAAATCCACCGATACATGTTATTTGTGTCTCTTCAGTTCAGTAATGCTCAGACCAGTCATTATCAGCTACACTGTATGAGCCAGAGTGGAGACAAATACGGAGGAGAGAGAAGGAGAGAAGTGGAGTGCAGAGGAGAGGAAAGGAGAGGGTAGGAGAGGAAAGGAAAGGCACGCGCTCACGCATGCACATACAGACATACACCCCTGGTTAAAACACCTCTCCTCTGTTCTGCTGAAACACACATTCTATATGGATGACTCGTTAGCACTATATTGGGGGTATGAGGTATAACAGCCAGGCCAGAGTCATACAGCAAGAAGCTTAAGTCTCTGGAGTCTGGAGTACATTAGATTTCTGACGAGGTTGTGTTTTTATCCCCAATCTAAGGGCTTTTCCATAGTGGATCATTAGCACGCCTCTTATTCTATATTGACTGTAAATTAAATTGTATGATGTGTAAGAACTGAAAATGCACATTACTTTTCAAATTGGAAAAAATTGTGTGAATTAATTAGGCCTACTTGCCTTAAAAGCAACATGCACGCTCACACACGCACACACACATACAGGCCTGGGCAACTCCAGTCCTCGGAGCCTGATTGGTGTCACACTTTTGCCCCAGCCCCAGCTAACACACCTGACTCCAATAATCAACTAATCATGATCTTCAGTTAAACATGCAATTAGTTTAAATCAGGTGTGTTTGCTAGGGATGGGGGGAAATTGTGACACCAATCAGGCACTGGAGGACTGGAATTGCCCAGGCCTGCATTATACAGTACAAAAACCCAGGAAGTAATCTGAGCAGTGGCACATCATCAGGATGACCACATCAATGTCCTGTTAGAATCCTACACCCCAACACCCTGCATAAAAACGCACCTTCGCCCTGTCATCACTAATGTGGTGGCCTACAGCAGGGTTCCCAACCGAGGACCGAGGACCGAGTTTGGGAAACCCTGGCCTACAGTATTATCCAATATGCACAGTCACACTTGGGTTTATGTACCATGCAGAACTGAGCTGCCAGCCAGGCTGCCACACAAGAGGTGATAATATGCTGCAGCTCTATCAAATAGATTCTGTCAAACTATTAATCTCTTTATAGAGAGAAATAAAACCAGATCAAGCATGGATTTGGATTATTCTGAGTTCATGGCTGTCTGTGCCGGCATGTGTGAGAGGCTGTGTGTAATCATGACATGTGTGTATGTGTAAAAATGACTGATCATCTGCAAATGGGGGAGTGCAGGAAAACCTTGTCAGTGAGTCTGTGGGTCATGTTTGAGTTGGATGTTGTTTGGATTGCGTATGGCTCAGAAAGAGTGACCACTCTCAAATTTGGGGAAATGTGATTGTTGAAAGGGTTGTTACATGTTCACCAGCAGTTCTGACCTCCTCCATCCTCAGCATCTGGTCACTCGGTGTTCTTTGTGAAGAACCTGAGCAAGGGACAGGATCCAAGTTAGTACACACTAAAACAATAATGGTTCTAAATAGTACCAGATAGGGGTTCTTTGGCTTGTAGAACCCTTTTTGTTGCTATGTAGAACCCTTTTTTGAAGGTTCAATAAAGAACCATGCTCATAAGGGTCTAAATGGAACTTGTGTGGTGCTATAAAGAACCCCTTTCCTAAGGTTCTATAAAGAACCATTAAAAAAAGTGATATATGTTACGAGATGTCGCCAAGCCAATAGATGGCGCTGATGTTATTTTTATTTTAGTGTGATACTCTACAGTAGGAGGGAGCTAAGTTAGGCATTACTTACTCTGCACTGAATGGAGCTGTACACATGCTACCCATTGATGCTTGCTCTTGCATGGAATAATCAGCATACAAAACAAGTCAGAAGTCAGAACCAAATAGGTGTGTCCTTGACTAACCAAAATATCAAAACGATGCACAGAGAAATGCACAGTAGGAAGGGACTTGCCAACTAGCTAACCGGCTACAAAAAAAAGTATAATGATAAAATAAAAAATGTCTTACTTGGTAATTCACGTACCAGAGCCTATGGACAAGAAGGGTGGTACATAGAGCAACTGTACATTTGTTCAAGTACTAGCTACCGGTCTGGACAAAAAGGAAGCAAAAGTCTGCATAGCAACTCTGCTAACTGTGACGGGAAAGGAATGTCATCTCTCACAGCGGCATCTGCACATGCTGGAAGAAGTCAATATTAAACATCAGAGCTGTACATTGCACATCTGAGAAAGCTAGCAGACACGTGAATTTGGCGCATTACGAGAGGAACTAGCCCGTGACAGGCTTGTCATAGGCACTAAAGATATAGCTGTGTGAGCGAGCATGCTCAGAGAAACAAACCTCACATTGAACAAAGCCATAGATGTGTGTCGTTCAAGTGGACAAGCACAAATGCAAATCAAGAAAATTGGTGTAGGTGAACCAGACATTATACCTACCGTGAGCAACGTTCACAATCAAAAGGCCAAACCTATGGTTGTAAACAGACAACTTTACAGTGTATAATAACAAAAGTAGACTGCCAAACGACTTACCATGTCATTACTGTGGTTCAGTACATGCCAAAGCCAAATGCCCAGCATACAGTGTCACCTCTAAAGCATGTGGAAAACGAAACCCTTTTGCCAAAGTTAGTTTACAAGCAAAACACAAACCTCAACTCAATCTATTGGTGGAAGACAATGAGTCAGATGACCAACAACAGATGCAATGTGGTACATCTCACTGGTTAATTCTGTGTAAGACAATGCAAACAAATGGTTCATAAGCTAGCTCCACTCAGTGACGAGCCACTGACATATGACCCCAGCCATACAATTAAATGTCAACTAGACATACGATCAAGTGAATGTCAAAAGCTATAGGGACCTACAGCGAGTCATGCAAGACGGCAATCTAGTTCTCCTACCGAGCAAAGCTACACACAAACTATATGACGGCACACTGAGAAAGCAAACGGGAGAATGGAATCTCAAAGCAGATCATGATGGGGAAATGTTTCATGTCAAATTTCAGGTCATGGAGACATCCCAGATTCCTCTGCTGTCAAATGACATGTGTGAAAGACTCCGCCTACTACATGTGAACCACAGCCATGTCTTACATCATGTCGACACCCCAAGCACCACATCCACTGAGGTCATCATGACAAATGAGGAGATCATCTCCAAGTCCTACGATGTGTTCGATGGGCTCGGCTGTCTTCCTTGAGAGCTACACCCAT
Organism: Oncorhynchus mykiss; assembly: GCF_013265735.2. Taxonomy (NCBI): domain Eukaryota; kingdom Metazoa; phylum Chordata; class Actinopteri; order Salmoniformes; family Salmonidae; genus Oncorhynchus; species Oncorhynchus mykiss. The sequence continues at coordinate 50,477,980 of NC_048580.1, forward strand.
AGAAGTAGACAACACAGCCCGGCCTGTGCAGCAGCTATCAAGACGGATACCTATTCCACTGAAGGAAAGGATCACAAAGGCCATACATTCAATGGACAATGCAGACATCATCACAAAAGTCACAGAACCAACACCGTAGATCAGCAACATGGTTGTCATTGAAAAACCTGATAAACTACAAGTATGCATGGACTCCAGTGCACTCAACAAAGCCACTTCCAGATGCCTACAATAGAAGAGATTCTACCAGAGATATCCAACGCAAAGGTATTCTCAGTACTCAATGCCAAAGATGGATATTGGCAAGTCAAACGTGATGTGAGCTGCTATCTAACAACTTCCTGGACATCTATAGGCAGGTATAGACGGCTGAGAATGCAATTTGGAATCAGGCCAGTGGCTGAACAATACCAGCACAGACAGTGTGAAGCACTACAGGGACTAAAAGGAGTGTGATTGAAGACGACATTCTACTCCATGGATGTGGCAACACAAATGAAGAAGCAATGGCAGATCATGACAGAAACCTCACAACTCTCTTGCAGAGAGCAAAAGATATCAATCTGAAGCTGAACAAAAAGAAACTCAGGTTAAAGCTGCCAAGTGTGACATACATGGGTCATCTTCTCACCACAGAGGGCCTTCACCCTGATCCAGAGAAAATAACAGTCATTCAGAACATGGGCACACCGACCGACGTCAAGTCACTACAGCGGCTGTTGGGGTTTGTGAACTATCTTTCAAAATGTATGCCCCCCGTCTATCTGATATGTGTGAGCCGCTCAGAAGACTGACTGACAAGGACATTGACTGGACATGTCTACCACAGCATGACATAGCAGTTGAGACTATCAAACAGTCAGTCACACAACACCCAGTGCTCAAATACTACGACCTGAATGATGAAGTCACACTGCTGTGTGATGCCAGTGAGACAGGTTTGGGAGCAGCCCTTCTACAGAAAGGACAACCTGTTGCATTTGCCTCCAGAACATTGAGTCTGACAGAACAAAGATATGCACAGATTGAGAAAGAATGTCTCTCCATTGTTTTTGCATGTGACAATTTTGACCAGTATCTGCATGGCACAGAGCAAAGACAAATGCAAACAGCAGCCACGATCTAGGCTATGGGACTGGCCACAACTGACCACAACTGACCTGGAACAGGTGGATGACACCAGTGATGTGATCAACATCTTGACTAAGGCAATGGAATCAAAGCACACTCTTCCGTAAACCAAACAGACTATGAGTCACACACTGAAACATTTCTGGACGTACAAAGAGAATTTCACCACAGAAAATGGACCGATATTCAAAGGAAACAGGGTCTTCATCCCTGACATGTTACCCACTGACTTTCTACCCAAAATCCACTCTGGCCACTCAGGCATAGAGGCCAGCCTCAGAAATGCACGTGATGCTATTTTCTGGCCAAGGATTACAGACGACGTAAAGATCTTTATCAGCAAATGTGCCACCTGCAACTCCATCCAGAAAAGACAACAAAATGAGACACTCATCATTAATACAATTCTCAAACCACAAATGGTACAAAATGTTATAGCAAGAAAACAAGCCACAGGGCTGACAGCAAAACGCCACTATGACACACAAGCCTGTGACATGTCCAACATCATCCAAGGAAAAAGAGTAAGGGTCCTTCTACACCCCAACAACTCAGCCAGCACTTGAACACTGGGCACTGATCAACTCAGTGACTGGTCGTTTGAAGTACTAGTGAATGGTAAAAAATACAGCAGAAACAGAAGAGACATTCGTCCTCTGACTGAACAATTCAAGATCCATCTGGTCGACCACCAAACAAACATGGATGAGGATGACTGGGGACCATGGAATGAACCTGCCAACAACAGGTTGCTGCTGTGGAAGCAGCCCCACTGCCTGAAAATCTAACTTCGAGACCCACCAGAACCAGGGCAAATATCAGTCCGCCTGTGAGATACTCCATCCAGAGACTAGGGGTATGAACAATTGTATAAAGAGGACGGAAGCAGATTGGAGTATTGCTTATGAACTGATGATGCTTGTTAAAGGTGCATAAGAACACAGTTCTGTTTGTGTTGCCAGTGTAATGTTTAACTTGAAATGGTCTAACACTAGTTCACCTCATTATGAGGCTAGGAGGAGTTATCTTAATTTCTGTGTAAAGGAAGATGTTACGAGATGCCGCCAAGCCAATAGATGGCGCTTCTGTTATGTGTAGCTCAGTGTGATACTCTATAGTACAAGTGAGTCAAGTTAGGTATTGCTTACTATGCACTATAGGGAGCTGTATGTATGCTACCCAATGATGCTGAGTAAAGATATTCTTATCAACATTACTTTGCTCTCGTATTGAATAATCGGCATACAAAACACTATACGTATAGCACCAACAAGGGTTCCGCTACGGTTACAACCCTTTTTTATGGTTCTTTATAGAACCTTTAAGGAGAATGGTTTTATAAAGAACCTTTCTCAATCTAACCATACAGTTTTTTTTAAAAATTCTGGTCAGCCATATTATGTTGATAAAATTCCATAAGTGTTATTATTGTGTTTATTGACAAGTTGAATCAAGTCAAGCCTTCTCAATTGACACAAGGCCATGCTACACAAGACACCATCACTGGCCATAGTCATTTAATAAGTAATAGAATAACAACACATTAGATCAACTGGAATTACACTCTCACTCACGGTTGCACAAAAAAAGCTGTGAGCAAACCACATCCCAAAATATTCCAATGAGCCGCCTCCCCCACATTTTAATTATCACTTAAAGAGTAAATAACCCTTTTGTGAACTGAAAATAACCATTGAAGGGCTCAAAGGGTTCTTTAAGTTATTAAGGTTCCACATAGAACCATCACCCTTCCCAAAGAACCCTTGAGGAACCCTTTTTTTCTTGGTGTGTAACATTCCTGGTCAAGAGTCCATCAATTGCTGGATTTGTGGGAAAATTCCCCAAATAGCATAGGAATTACATATTGTTACAAAGCCATGAGCCACACATCCATGGCTCAACCATGTCTTCTGTAGGTCATTGTTACAGTAGCCTATGTAGACCTACTGTTGCAGTCGTTTAATCATTCCAGTATTCAGGAAAACAAAAAGCATTTCTTACCTGTAGGCCTATCACTTTCCCTTAATTGTTCTCCAGGCGGTTGCCTAATAAACCTGTCCTGGTATACAGTCTGAAACAAAGGACAACAGAATCGGGAAAATGTTCCTTACAAACCAGAATGTTGAATAGAATTGCATTTGAACTTATTCTGTCAGTGGTCTGTGTGGGAAAGTTTTGTTTACCCAACTTTTTGGAGCGCCAGTCCTTACTGAAGTAGAACTTTGTTTCACCTGGCACATGCACAGAACCATGTAAACACCTGTTAGTTAGTATGGCTGCATCACATGCACAAAACCATGTCAACACCTGTTAGTATGGCTGCATCACATGCACAAAGCCATGTCAACACCTGTTAGTGTGGCTGCATCACATGCACAAAACCATGTAAACACCTGTTAGTATGGCTGCATCACATGCACAAAACCATGTAAACACCTGTTAGTCAGTATGGCTGCATCACATGCACAAAACCATGTAAACACCTGTTAGTCAGTATGGCTGCATCACATGCACAAAACCATGTAAACACCTGTTAGTTAGTATGGCTGCATCACATGCACAAAACCATGTCAACACCTGTCAGTATGGCTGCATCACATGCACAAAACCATGTAAACACCTGTTAGTCAGTATGGCTGCATCACATGCACAAAGCCATGTCAACACCTGTTAGTATGGCTGCATCACATGCACAAAACCATGTAAACACCTGTCAGTATGGCTGCATCACATGCACAAAACCATGTAAACACCTGTTAGTATGGCTGCATCACATGCACAGAACCATGTAAACACCTGTTAGTCAGTATGGCTGCATCACATGCACAAAACCATGTAAACACCTGTTAGTCAGTATGGCTGCATCACATGCACAAAACCATGTAAACACCTGTTAGTTAGTATGGCTGCATCACATGCACAAAACCATGTCAACACCTGTCAGTATGGCTGCATCACATGCACAAAACCATGTAAACACCTGTTAGTCAGTATGGCTGCATCACATGCACAAAGCCATGTCAACACCTGTTAGTATGGCTGCATCACATGCACAAAACCATGTAAACACCTGTCAGTATGGCTGCATCACATGCACAAAACCATGTAAACACCTGTCAGTATGGCTGCATCACATGCACAAAACCATGTAAACACCTGTTAGTATGGCTGCATCACATGCACAAAACCATGTAAACACCTGTTAGTGTGGCTGCATCACATGCACAGAACCATGTAAACACCTGTCAGTATGGCTGCATCACATGCACAAAGCCATGTCAACACCTGTTAGTATGGCTGCATCACATGCACAAAACCATGTCAACACCTGTTGGTTAGTATGGCTGCATCACATGCACAGAACCATGTAAACACCTGTTAGTTAGTATGGCTGCATCACATGCACAAAACCATGTAAACACCTGTCAGTATGGCTGCATCACATGCACAAAACCATGTAAACACCTGTTGGTTAGTATGGCTGCATCACATGCACAAAACCATGTAAACACCTGTCAGTATGGCTGCATCACATGCACAAAACCATGTAAACACCTGTTAGTTAGTATGGCTGCATCACATGCACAAAGCCATGTCAACACCTGTTAGTATGGCTGCATCACATGCACAAAACCATGTCAACACCTGTTGGTTAGTATGGCTGCATCACATGCACAGAACCATGTAAACACCTGTTAGTATGGCTGCATCACATGCACAAAACCATGTCAACACCTGTTGGTTAGTATGGCTGCATCACATGCACAGAACCATGTAAACACCTGTTAGTATGGCTGCATCACATGCACAAAACCATGTCAACACCTGTTAGTATGGCTGCATCACATGCACAAAACCATGTCAACACCTGTTAGTATGGCTGCATCACATGCACAAAACCATGTCAACACCTGTCAGTATGGCTGCATCACATGCACAAAACCATGTAAACACCTGTTAGTATGGCTGCATCACATGCACAGAACCATGTCAACACCTGTCAGTATGGCTGCATCACATGCACAAAACCATGTCAACACCTGTCAGTATGGCTGCATCACATGCACAAAACCATGTCAACAACTGTTAGTATGGCTGCATCACATGCACAAAACCATGTCAGCACCTGTTGGTTAGTATGGCTGCATCACATGCACAAAGCCATGTCAACACCTGTCAGTATGGCTGCATCACATGCACAGAACCATGTAAACACCTGTTAGTATGGCTGCATCACATGCACAGAACCATGTAAACACCTGTTAGTATGGCTGCATCACATGCACAGAACCATGTAAACACCTGTTAGTATGGCTGCATCACATGCACAAAACCATGTCAACACCTGTTAGTGTGGCTGCATCACATGCACAGAACCATGTAAACACCTGTTAGTATGGCTGCATCACATGCACAAAACCATGTCAACACCTGTCAGTATGGCTGCATCACATGCACAAAACCATGTCAACACCTGTCAGTATGGCTGCATCACATGCACAGAACCATGTAAACACCTGTCAGTATGGCTCCATCACATGCACAAAACCATGTAAACACCTGTCAGTATGGCTGCATCACATGCACAAAACCATGTCAACACCTGTCAGTATGGCTGCATCACATGCACAAAACCATGTAAACACCTGTCAGTATGGCTGCATCACATGCACAAAACCATGTAAACACCTGTTAGTATGGCTGCATCACATGCACAAAACCATGTCAACACCTGTCAGTATGGCTGCATCACATGCACAAAACCATGTAAACACCTGTTAGTATGGCTGCATCACATGCACAAAACCATGTAAACACCTGTTAGTCAGTATGGCTGCATCACATGCACAGAACCATGTCAACACCTGTCAGTATGGCTGCATCACATGCACAAAACCATGTCAACACCTGTCAGTATGGCTGCATCACATGCACAAAACCATGTCAACACCTGTTAGTTAGTATGGCTGCATCACATGCACAAAACCATGTCAACACCTGTTAGTATGGCTGCATCACATGCACAAAACCATGTAAACACCTGTCAGTATGGCTGCATCACATGCACAAAACCATGTAAACACCTGTTAGTCAGTATGGCTGCATCACATGCACAAAACCATGAAAACACCTGTCAGTATGGCTGCATCACATGCACAAAACCATGTCAACACCTGTTAGTATGGCTGCATCACATGCACAAAACCATGTCAACACCTGTCAGTATGGCTGCATCACATGCACAAAACCATGTCAACACCTGTTAGTATGGCTGCATCACATGCACAGAACCATGTCAACACCTGTTAGTATGGCTGCATCACATGCACAAAACCATGTCAACACCTGTTAGTATGGCTGCATCACATGCACAAAATCATGTCAACACCTGTTAGTATGGCTGCATCACATGCACAAAACCATGTCAACACCTGTTGGTTAGTATGGCTGCATCACATGCACAAAACCATGTAAACACCTGTTAGTATGGCTGCATCACATGCACAAAACCATGTCAACACCTGTTGGTTAGTATGGCTGCATCACATGCACAAAACCATGTAAACACCTGTTAGTATGGCTGCATCACATGCACAAAGCCATGTCAACGCCTGTTAGTATGGCTGCATCACATGCACAAAACCATGTCAACACCTGTTAGTTAGTATGGCTGCATCACATGCACAAAACCATGTAAACACCTGTTAGTATGGCTGCATCACATGCACAGAACCATGTAAACACCTGTCAGTATGGCTGCATCACATGCACAAAACCATGTAAACACCTGTCAGTATGGCTGCATCACATGCACAAAACCATGTCAACACCTGTTAGTTAGTATGGCTGCATCACATGCACAAAACCATGTCAACACCTGTTAGTATGGCTGCATCACATGCACAAAACCATGTAAACACCTGTTAGTATGGCTGCATCACATGCACAGAACCATGTAAACACCTGTTAGTGTGGCTGCATCACATGCACAGAACCATGTAAACACCTGTTAGTGTGGCTGCATCACATGCACAGAACCATGTAAACACCTGTTAGTGTGGCTGCATCACATGCACAAAACCATGTAAACACCTGTTAGTGTGGCTGCATCACATGCACAAAACCATGTAAACACCTGTTAGTATGGCTGCATCACATGCACAGAACCATGTAAACACCTGTTAGTGTGGCTGCATCACATGCACAAAACCATGTAAACACCTGTTAGTCAGTATGGCTGCATCACATGCACAAAACCATGTAAACACCTGTTAGTATGGCTGCATCACATGCACAGAACCATGTAAACACCTGTTAGTGTGGCTGCATCACATGCACAAAACCATGTAAACACTTGAAGGCATTGAAACGTTTTGTGACCATCCAGGGAATAGCTTTCACGCACGTGTAGATTGGGAATAAGCATATCCATTTAAGCTGTCCACAGGAGAATTTACTTTTGAGAAGATTTCTAATCTGTTGTCATTTGTCAGGCAAACATTAATGTAGTGAGTCGTTTGGTGCCGACATGGCAATATATAACAAATCTGGGAATAACATAGCCTACTTACCTGACGCCACCTGTTCATATTTGGTGATAGTTTATTCCACTAGCTTGGGATTTCTGACACAGAGGGTATTTAAATCAGTTGGTTTCAGCTCTTCGGATGAAAAGGAGGGGATCAGGCCAGCATTAGGCTACATGAATATGTAGCTACATGAATACATGAAGCTAACTCTTGTCTCCTTTATTCAATGAATCCTGCACCTAGTGGAAATCATATTGCCTCCTGTGCATACCTTCATCTCCTGTGGCTGAGCTATGGCTACCCTTTGACACTATTAGGCTCAGGCACGTGCACAGATAGGGTTCTACCTGTGCAGAGCACAGCCCTACCAATCCTTAGTAAAATGTTTGAAAAAATTGTGTTTGATCAGATACAATGCTATTTCACAGTAAACAAATGATCAACTGACTTTCAGCATGCTTATAGGGAAGGGCCCTCAACATGTACAGCACTTACGCAAATGGCTGATGATTGGCTGAAAGAAATTGATCAAAAGAAGCTTGTGGGAGCTGTTTTGTTAGATTTCAGTACAGCTTTTGACATTGTCGATCATAATCTGCTGCTGGAAAAACGTATGTGTTATAGCTTTACATCCCCTGCTATTTCATGGATCGAGAGTTACTTGTCAGAGGATGTTACCAGAAACAGGGGGTGTTCTTTAATGAAAGCGTCTCTAACATAATCCAGGTAGCGTCTGGCATTCCCCGGAGCAGTGGTCTAGGCCCCTTACTTTTTTCCATCTTTACTAATGACCTGTTACTGGCACTGAGTAAAGCCTGTGTATCGATGTATGCTGATGACTCAACATTATACACGTGAGATATAATGTTGCACCTGGACTACTGCCCATATGGTCAACTGCCACAAAGAGGGAAAGAGGCAAATGACAGTTGGCCCATAACAGAGCAGCAAGGCTGGCCCATTCACGGAGAGCTAACATCAATGACATGCATGTCAACCTCTCCTTGTCACATATTGCTAAGGGAACGACGCAGGAGATGAGAAGCAGGTCCGGGAGTGAAGTTTTATTAGCTGACGGACATGAAATGGAACAGGAACAGCAACTGGACAGGAACACATAACAAACAGAATACGGAACAATGCGGACACAGGGAACACCACCAAGGAACAGACATATACAGGGGGTAATCAACAAAGTGAAGGAGTCCAATGAGCGCAGTTGCATGTAATGTTGGTAACAGGAGTGTATGATGACGGGTAGCCTGGCGCCCCCGAGCGCCAGGGAGGAGGAGCGGGAGCTGGCGTGACACTCCTGGCTCAAAGTGGAGGAGAGATTGGCTGCATCACTACTTGTCTTTGCGAGAGGTCTGAACATGTTGGTCTGAACAGCCTACACAGATCAGACACCCATGCATACCCCACAACATATGCCACAAAGGGTCTCTTCACAGTCCCCAGGTCCGTACCGACTCCGGGAAACGCACAGTAACTCATGCAAGCAGTAAAATCTGATTTTAAAAAACGGATAAAACTACACCTTATGGAACAACGTGGACCGTTAAGAGACACACAGGCACAAACACATGCATACGCAAACAATCTACTACTGACTCATCTTTGCCAGAACAATAGGCTACCTGGTGATTTGATTGATCATTTTCATATTTTAGATAGGCCTAGTTTGGGTGGCAATAAAGATAAGCAGCTGTACTACTTGCTATAAAGATAAGCAGCTGTAACATCGCACCGCCTCCAATATTAAGGGATGAAGATGTAGCATATTCTGGTCAATTTATTACGCTATTTGTGAGAAAGAACAGGGCTACCCAGCACACAGGCTGCCCTCCAAAGTGATGTTACAGTGCAGAGAGAACATGCTTTTCCATCCAATCCTACAACCACGTATGATTGTACTTTCTTTGGACTCAAGAGAAGTGACATGATAAATCCCTAGTTGATATTGCCTGCTAAAATGTATGACTTTCAGCTCCAAATGCAGGTGTAAAAGGCAGTTTGTTTATTTCTGTATCCTATCTTGCACTTTGAAAAAGGTCTGTGCTTGGCCCTGATTAGGCTATAGTCAGGGCCTGCTCCAGCATTTTGGGGGCCCTGAGTGAGAATTCACAAAGAAATTGTCACGTTCTGACCTTAGTTCCTTTTTTATGTCTTTGTGTTAGGTTGGTCAGGGCGTGAGTTGGGGTGGGTAGTCTATGTTCTTTTTTCTGGTTCTCAACCAGAGGCAGGTGTCGTTGGTTGTCTCTGATTGAGAATCATACTTAGGTAGCCTGTTTTCCCCATTTTGGTTGTGGGTGTTTATTTTCTGTTTAGTGTCTGTTCAACTGGCAGAACTGTTTCGTTTTCTCTTCGTTATTATTTTGTGTAGTGTTCAGTTTGTTCTATTAAAACATGATGAGCACTTAGCCCGCTGCATTTTTGTCCTCCTCTCCTTCCACCAATGATAAGCATTACAGAAATGCAAATTTTAAAGTACATTTTGTGCAGTTCTACACATTTTGCCATGGGGCAGATAGAAAATTTGGCAGTTGTAAAGCATGTTTTCTACAGTTCTACACATTTTGCCATGGGGCGGACAGAAAATGTAGCATTTTTATAACACATTTCATGCAATTCTACTTATTTTGCCGTGGGGCAGAGATGTGTTTTTGCAGTTTTAAAGCAAGTTTTCTGCTGTTCTACACATTTTGCCATTAATTATGCCATGTTAATGATATCTGAGTGAGAGTGCCGAAAATAATCAATGAGGGCCCCCTGGGTGGCCCGTCGATATTCGACCTTGATTTCTGCAAATTTACAATGAAAAATATCAACGCAGCATGCAACCATTTCAAAGATTTTACTGAGTTACAGATCATATAAGGAAATCAGTCAACTGAAAGAAATGTGCCTAACCTATGAATTTCACATGACTGGGAATACAGATATCTTTAAAAAAAGTAGGGACGTGGATGACCCCCATTTGCCTCATGCAGCACGACACATTTCCTTCGAATAAAGTTGATCAGGAAGTTGACCGTGGCCTGTGGAATGTTGTCCCACTACTCTTCAATGGCTGTGCGAAGTTTCTGGATATTGTACACGTCGATCCGGAGCATCCCGTAACTTTCTCACTGGGTGACATGTCAGGTGAGTAGGCAGGCCATGGAAGAACTGCGACATTTTCAGCTTCCAGGACTTGTGTACAGATCCTTGCAACATGGGGCCATGGATTATCATGCTGAAACATGAGGTGATGACGGTGGACGAATGGCACGACAATGGGGCTCTAGATCTCGTCATGGTATCTCTGTGCAATCAAATTATTGTCAATAAAATGCAATTGTATTCATTGTCTGTAGCTTATGCCTGCACATACTATAATCCCTGCGCCACCATGGGGCACTTTGTTCACCACGTTGACATTGTCAAATCACTCGCCCACATGACGCCATACGTCTTTCATCTGCCCAGTACAGTTGAAACCAGGATTCATTCGTGAAGAGCACACTTCTCCAGCATGCCAGTGGTCATCAAATGACGCCAAACTGCAGTCAGATCAAGACCCTGGTGAGGGCGAGCACGCAGATGAGCTTCCCTGAGACGGTTTCTGACAGTTTGTGTAGAAATTCTTCAGTTTTGCAAACCGACAATTTCATCAGCTGTCCGGGTGGCTGGTCTCAGACGATCCCGCAGGTGAAGAAGCCTGATGTGGAGGTCCTGGGCTGGCGTGGCTACTGGGCTCTGTGGTTGTGAGGCCGGTTAGATGTACTGCCAAATTCTCTAAAATTACGTTAGAGGCGGCTTATGGTAGAGAACTGAACATTCAATTATCTGGCAACAGCTCTGGTGGACATTCCCGCAGTCAGCATGCAAAATGCACAATCCCTCATAACTTGAGACATCTGTGGCATTGTGTTGTGTGACAAAACTGCACATTTTAGAGTGGTCTTTTTTTGTCCACAGCACAAGGTGCACCTGTGTAATGATCATGCTGTTTAATCAGCTTCTTGACATGCCACACCTGTCAGGTGGATGGATTAGCTTGGCAAAGGAGAACTCCTCAGTAACAGGGATGTGAACTAATTTGTGCACAAAATTAGAGAGAAATATGCTTTTTGTGTGCATGGAACATTTCTGGGCTCTTTTATTTCAGCTCATGATGAACCATGATGGACCAATACTTTACATGTTGTGTTTATATTTTTGTTCAGTGTAGATAACTGGCTAGATAGACTAATTTACCAATTTAAAAATGTTAGCTGACACGGCTAATTGAGGGATGTTCAGTGACTGATAAATCAAGAGAAAAACTGCTGATGCAGAACCAAATGTAGGATCTACACCTCGTATTCTACTATTCTAACTCTCAACGGTAAATTGAGACCCAAGTTTAGTCTGGGCCTATTATGTTGGAATGATTAAACTTCATGAAAAAAAATGACCTTCAATCAATCCGTGTTTGGAAAGAAGTCTGACTGACGACGTTGCTCTTATAACAGAGCTGTCACCAAGTCAAATGCAGAGGCCACTCTCGTGCCCAACGCTGCCACCTACACGCGGTAGGCGGCGACGCGACCAAGCAGACAGCGGCAGCGAGCATTCATACCGCTCAGAACAAGGCTTTTACTTGCTATTGCGAGCTCAGACCGCATACCACTCCATTCATGCTGTGAGAAGCTCAAGACTCGGAACGCGGATCTTTTGGGCGAGAATCGTGACAGTCGTGGAAATGCCTTCAAGTTTAATATTTTAACCATGCTGAAGAAAACAAACCCCAAGATCACAATTATTCGTAAGTAGAGCAAAACTTTTCTGCTGCAACTTCACTTATAACGTGGTTATTACAGTGTCATTTGTAGCTTAGTTTGTGGCTCGATTGAGGGACTGACATTCCTTCTCTCTCCCCGGATGTCTCTTCCCCGGCTGTTTCTATTCCCTGTGTCGTAGTATTAATATAATTCGGATAGGCAACCGAGGACTCAATGAATGCGGTTTGAGGGAATCCTTTAGGTTCAATTAGGCTATCTGCGTTCCCTCAGCCTATTCAGGTTTGGGCAGACCACATTGTTTGGCAAAATAATTGAACGCCCTATTTGATATGATTGGCAAGTTGGTAAAGTAGACCGGTTACGAATGGACATAAGTAGGTGACAAGCAGCCGTGTGAAGGCTACATAGCTGGGGCGTTCTCTTACATGCAGAATGTGTGCAGATCACTGCAGGAGAATAGAAAAGGAGAATATAAAATTCAATTTCATTTTCAACTCCATAACTTGCACACATAGAGCTTACCACTGTGTCATTGCCTGGAGAAAAATAAAGCCGTAAATGGCAATTTATTGAAGTAATTTCAGAAGCTTTGACATGTCTTGACGCAGTTGGATATACCATTATTTTAATGTCGCATCAACATGCACTTTAATGTAATCGTATATATTTGTTTTTACACAGAATGCGTAGGTGACGATTGGTTTGGGGATGACTGTTGGATGCAGCCTATGCATTTCATTTCGATGCCGAGAAAATCGGATAAAAGTGGTATGACTATGCTGGAACGTGTTGGAAGAAGCTCGTATATAACCTCCACTTTAGACTCCGCATTTAGGCGATCGGATTTTTTGCCCACAATGCATATTAATGTTCAGACATCAGCGTGGCTTTCAGATTTCTCTTGGAGTGTGATTCCTTTTATTTCCGAATTTATCTAGGGGATTAACCATTTTGGTGGTGTCCCGCTTTTGTTAGGATTCCCTATTGCAGTGTGTTTAGATGTGTAGCCTACATGCATGCGGTGCTGGCCGTGATGTTATTCACACAACCACAGGGTATGCACCATTGGTAGACATATAAGTACTATATGCAAGTACGTTTTTATTAGGCTTTTCTATCCTACCGATAGGCTATATGATTAAAGGGATGCGAATGTATTTTTATGCGTAACCAAACGGGCACTATTTTTCATTATGGGGGCCCTATTGGAGAATTTGAGGGCCACTTCATGGACTACCATCCAAGTTTTATTTAGTCTACACATTGGTGTGTGGTCTTGCTACTCATAAATAGCATAATGTGGATGACAGGCTAAGAAGCAATCACTAGATGTGCGAACCTTTTAGGCTATTCTTCCACAATTTTCAATAATTACAAATGGGTCCACTTAAATATATTGATTTCATTTTTGCAGACATCTGTTAGCTTTCATCGCGCTCATCTTGCTATTTGATTTGATAGCCTAGCGACGTAATACAACAGGCATGTATCCCTATTGTAACAACAGTGGGGAAATCTGGTTGATTTAGACCCCTACTTGCGTTATGAATCAACTAACGGTGAGTGATATTGTTTTGAGGGGCGCTCACTGGGGGCTTTGTGTCATGGTTCCCGCGCTCATGTTTGGCTGCCCTAAGGCAATCTTTATTTTGTTTCCCTTTGCATCTCCTTTGTGGAGGAAAAATGTCTGGCCATATCAACTGAGACCAAACCGTAATTCATAGGCTACAGTAGCCATAGCCATATATGATAAGACGTTTTACAATCGGGAGTTATTTGAATACCATATGGACGCTGGAGTCATTCCTTAGCTAGAGTAGCTTATACTATAAAGGCTCCATACATTTGTCTTATTTTTGCTTTAAATCTGGACTGCATGTCTGTTAATTTGCTTTTCTCATGCACTCAGTGCAATATGTGCTCAGCATGCATGTCATCTGAAAAGTGTGGGTCACATCAACACATAGTTTATCAGTGGACAGTGGGACAAGCCACACGCAGGCCAAAATAAGACATTTAAATGAGAGAGGCCATGAATACCCTAGCCCAAATGCGGCAGATGGCGATATTGAGTCTTTCCATCTTACCATCCAAACACATTGTATGCAGCCGGCAATAGACTCGTGTCCAATGTTGACCGGTTCATACCTAAAAGATTCTCCATTCAGGCTGCAAAGGCGTCTGTTTTCTCATTAAGTAAATTTAATGTCAAGAAGGCAGACATGGGTAAAATATGCATACTTTGTGAAGCACAATTTCCCACCACCATGCTAAAGTGGCTAATGGCTAGGAATGCTATTCTCCGATGTTGCATATTGTAAAAACATGTATTTTCTTGAAATGTTGAATATTGCATTTGGCCAATCAGGTTGCAGCAGTCTGTTGTTTATGCATTGATCACACTGACAGCAACATTATGCAAAATGAAACGCAGCATCATCTGGATATGTGTGCAACACAAGTTAAACCTTCACCTTCAGCTACCATTTCTGTCAAGCCGACTCATACAATTTGATGCATACATTGGATAAATCCAACATATGCACTACACAGAATGCACTGCAACTGCCTGTGCAACGCAATGCTGCAAGGCAAACGCAGGGTTCCATTAGAAATGAACATACTTTTGGTGTACCATAATGCAATGATGCTGTCGGTGTGATTGACGTGTTACCCCTGGCTGAACACAGGGTGCAACGTCAGGAAGTATCATTAGCCACTAGCATGGTGGTGGAAAATGGTGTTTCATAAAGAAAGTAAGCATATTTTACAAAACTCTTTCCGCCTTCTCACCATTAAATCTAGTTAAGGAGGAAATGGACGCCATTGCAGCCTGAATGGAGAATGTTTTAGGTACGAACCAGTCCATGGAGGATACAAGTGCATTGCGAGGTGCATACAATGCGTTTGGATGGTAAGACGAAACGATCAGTACCAGATCAATATCGCCACCTGCCAGCTTTTGGGCCATGAATACCCCACTTAGTATGGAATGCCAGTCACCGTGCATTTCTGTGTCCTCGAATCGGCGCCTGTAGGCAATTATTTTGTATAAAATACAGTCATAGATGATGTCAAACAGAACAGTATGGTAGAACTAACCATTTGAATCGGACCTTAATGGCCCTTATCTGCTTGAATGACAGGGAGATATGTTATGTGGAATGATTGTCCCTGACAGCTCCCTCCCTAAACAGGCCACTGCCACATCACTCAGTGCATCTATCTGTGTCTCAAAGTTCGAAACTGTTCCAAACGAACAAAATGCTATTTTCCCCAGGTGTGTATGGACAACATCCCAGAGTGATAAACCCTATCACTTCTGTTTCAATTAGTGAATCCATGTAATTGTTGATTCGTTGAAATTCTTATTTTTACCTATTTGAAATGTTTTGTTATTGCAGTAGACTATTCATTTCAGTAATAACAAACTATTCTTCGGTATTTTTGTCCTCTACTTTTTCCTATCCTCTCTTTCAAGGCTCTGGTCTGTCAGGGATAGTGGAGCTTTTATGTCTGAAATGTTTTGAAGCTGGCTCTGCTGGAAAAGGGCACCTAGATCAAAGGGACAGAGATTGAAATAGTTTCTCTTCTACATTTTTTCGGGGGAAAATGACAGGTAAAGAAAATGGAGGAGGCAGACGTATTCGATGTTATCAAAGTCACAGTCCTCTGTGAAGAACATGGGCTCTAACTCAGTGATTAGTATTCCATTTGATTTTTGCCACAGCAAATATGCCGTTTGTTTTCTCAAATTCAATTTGAATATCTATTGGACGGCCTGCACGTTGTTGTCAGGAATAAACACAATTTTATCAGCACTTATTCCTCTAAAGCTCCTATATGTGTAAATACTGTACATGTGTTTTGGTTGTTATCCATACAGTACACCTGACTTGAAGAGGATGGGCCCATTCCACGTTATTGGAATAGTAAACCCCTGGCAGTATTAGTGATGGGGGGGGGAATATAATTTGTAATGATTTTTTAAAATATTTTTTTATCGACAAATGTGACTACATATTTCCCATTTTAGTGTTATGTGCCATTTCCAAGATTGGCTTTTTGTACATTTTATAAAAGTACAGGCTCAAAGCTTCAGAATTGTATATTATACACTGCAGTTTGGGGAAACATGGGAAAGTTATGCTTATTTGAAATTTCGAAAAACATGTTGTTCCACCTTCTAGACAAGTGCCAGAAAATCCCCAACATGCATGAAATTATGCAGTATTAATATGCAGGTAAAGCTAACCAACCAGCTAGCTAACAACTAACAATACAAACAGATTTCTGACTAAATGAGATACAATGTATAATGTTAGCTGGCGTTAGAAACCAAGCAACTTATTGAGGCTGCATGCACTCAACCGACACAGTTACAAATAACAACAACTCCATTCAGAATATGTTGGCTCTTGATCGTTGTAGCCTATCCTTCTCCTTCCATTCCATCATTTTAATTCCACCTTCCATTGATTAGATAATCTCCTAACTTTTGCCTATTTGCCTCTTGATGATTTATGATTGGCCAACAACAACAACAAGCTACACGTGCGACTCTCGTGAAAAGCAAAGAGCAGCAGCATAAATTATAAAATGTATCTTTCTCTCTCTACTGCAGGAGTCACATTATGATCTGTATGGGTCCTTCCGGACAAGTCCGTTGAAATTACACATACCCGAGACCCATGACAATCATTTCCGACCCAGACCTGTGATATCATTTAGAATTCTGGATCGGGTCTCAGGTATTCGGGTACAGGTGGAGCCCATCGTCCTCCAGAATGTAGTCCATCACAACATTCTCCCACTGAGCTTTCTCTATAGCGTTAGTTCAGTTCAGGGGAGCAATGTTGTTGAGAGCTATAGAAACATGTTTGCAGTTGTCCATGGCTATTATCTTTAAAAAATAATCTGCAGTATTCGCTGATCGGAGAAGACCCCATTATGTGGCATGGCAGACAAATCAGGACCTATCTCACGGCATGACCATCCCCTCCATTATCTCAGCCAATCAAGGCTAGCCAGGAAAAATCCTTAGTTCATCTGTGAGAAATGAACTAGGCTCATACTTTAATTTGTATTCATATTTACAGATCACCTACGAGTTTGCTATTAAGACGCATGAAAGTTCACATGTTCAAGAAGGCGTTTCTGCAACAACAACATAATAACATTTTTATGAAAATACTGTCTTACGGCTAGATTAAGAGATTCAGACACATATTGCAATAATATATTATTTGTTGCTCTAGTTGGCTGTACCTGCACCAAAATAGTATTTTTCCTTCATAGCTTGTTCACCATCATCTTTTTAAATAGGGAGCCAATATGTTTTCAGCACTTTTATTTCCATGACTGATCAAAACTCATTTTCTCATGGCTCTCTCCTGTCCCTCTGCAGTAGACAAATGGTGAGCAATATGTTTGAAACAGCGAATCGCAATAAAATCACAGTATCGAATCGCAATACTTACAGAATCGTGAGAATCGCAATACATATCGTATCAGCACCTACAGCAAGGACCGTGATAATATGCACACACCAACACATCACCATCCACACATCATCCTTCACAATTCAAATCCAATTGTATTTGTCACATGCTTCGTAAACAACAGGCGTATACAGACAGTGAAATGCTTACTTACGGGCCAGTCCCAAAAATGCAGAGAGAAAAATGGAGAAATAGTAGAACAAATAGAAAAACAATAACACAAGGAATAATCATGGTGGGTGAGGATTATATTTGTAGCCCTGAGCCATGGCCAAAGTTAGACTGGTGTTTTTTCGTCACATAGATTTGAGACACATCTTCTATTCTGATCCACTGTTTTCGCTGGCTTGCAGCAGAGAGGAGAAGGGAGGAAGGGCTTTCCTGGGACGACGAGTCTGACGGTGACAATGATATTGACAGTCTGGGCAGGAGCCTGGGAACTTCTTAGTCTGCATGCATAGCACTCCTCCTGATCAGGACACTGGCTGGTCCACCTCATTCTGTTGAGTGCTTAGTCAAAGACAAACGTGACAGTGTGTGTTTGTGTGTGTGTCTATGAGCACACGACCCTCTAAGTGTAAGTTATTATTACACTCACCCAATAATTAAAATGACTTTGCAGTGGTTTGGTAACATAGTGCTTGCCTTATCAGGGCTCAGTGTTCTTATCTGGTATAGTATCCTAACTTGCCCTGCTGTTGGCTCTGTATAGCAACACAAAGACTGTTCTGGGTACTGAGGCCTTAAGGCCAGTAGGACACCCTGTTTAGCTCAGGTGCGTCGGACCTGGTGGGAAGGAACTTTGAAAGCTTTGCACCCCCGTACCCCAGGACCCATCTCTATTTCAACATCAGCATATCTCTCAGCCCGTAGGTCCAGGCCATCACACACTCTACCATCTGTTGCCTGCTGTCGCCGTGACCTATCACAGGCTTTTGTTACTTTGATCTACCAGATGTGCTGTTGTAGCATTCTGTGAGAGGAGGCTGTAGAAATGCATGGAGATGAATTCACTCAACACATTTCCCGGCTAATGCTGTTTTTTTCTTCCCCAAATGTGTTTTGAAGAGTGTTTGTTTAGGGATCTCAGCTGAGACTTTGCTCTAGGCAGGTCGGGGTTCCTAATGAGAACACCACCACACTGTGTGTGTGTGTGTGCGTCTACAGTACACTGTGTGTGTGTGTGTGTGTGTGTGTCTACAGTACACTGTGTGTGTGTGCGTATATCTACACTTTGTGTGTCTTTTCCCCCACACAACAGTCTGCTATAAATTCCTCCCCAATGTGAAACTAAAGGAAAGTCAGTAGTTTATTCTTCACAAAATCTCATCATTTTGTCTAATGCTTTGATCGTTTACTACTATTACATATAGATGATTTCTTGTCATTTTCTCTCTCCTGTCCGATATACTGCATTAAGGCTATTACCAAGCTGCTGCTCTGTGTATCGAGGGTTGGTAATAATTCAGCAGGCCAGGGCTGTATGTAAGACTAATAGAGAGGGAATCACAGGAGGAGCCTGGCCCTGGGGACTGGGAAAGCCTGGCCGTACGGACACCACCAGCACAACAAATCAGCTCCCTGTGGGGACAGGACAGGGAGGACAGACCCTGGTTCTAAGGGAGGAGAGGGGAGTGTATAGGGGGGTGTTCGCACAACACTGCCCTTTCTTAGCTGGGTCAAGAGACCCTATTTCACCCCCTGCCGGAGCACCTGTGGCTGAAACGGCCCGTGTTTATTTATTTATCGGCGCAAGGATTCACATGTAGTAGCAACAACACCCTTCCTTCCTTCCTTCCTTCCTTCCTTCCTTCCTTCCTTCCTTCCTTCCTTCCTTCCTTCCTTCCTTCCTTCCTTCCTTCCTTCCTTCCTTCCTTCCTTCCTTCCTTCCTTCCTTCCTTCATCCCTCCCTCCCTCCCTCCCTCCCTCCCTCCCTCCCTCCGTCCGTCCGTCCGTCTACGGCTATTGTCCCTCCTCCCCTGTGGTGTTTGCCTCAGTGCTGAAGAGACTGACATCTGGTGTCATCAAAACACTGAAAGTGTGGAGGGATGGTGCCTTCAGAAGGGGGTTGGCCCTGGGAAATGGGGTGAGGGGTAGCTTGTTAACCATTCTCACAGCTCTGTGGCCTCTTTGTCAAGGTCTCTATCTGGTAAATCCATTTGAATTCAATCACTTTTTGACAGCACCCCTTTTGAGTTGAACAAAACCTTCCATACATATTTGCCCGTTTGTAGAAGTGCTCAGAAAGTGACTTTTTGGATCCGAATGCCAAAACATTTAGGAGATAGAGGTGCTCAAAGTTGAAATATTTTGCATATCCCACCATACTATGAGTCTTTATCACTGCAAAAGATAAATGGTTGAAATTGATATCAATAATAAGCTTATTAAAAAAAGTATATTTTTTTTCGCTATAAAGGTCAATTAATATTTTTCATATTCGCATACGTTGTAGCTTAGACCCTATTTGATATAATCTGAGGTGTTTGTGTTCAGTTGAGACAAAACATGCTCTTAAAGGGTGTCATGTTTTGGCTGATAAATGTACTAAAATGGGAATACAATTGAAATGTAAACGTTTAAATGGTAACATAATGATGGTTGGACGTCCACACATCAGAGAATGTTGACTTGAATGGAATATCTGTTTTTTGAAATTATACTGTCAATCCTCCATAGGGAACCTATTGAAATCATAGAAATATAGATACTAGAATTGACATGACCATTTAAGTTGACATTTGACGGTGGGTGAACTGGCGGCCATCTTTGTGGCAGTAATTAGAAAATACAATTCAACTTAAATGTATTTTCCAGTGATTAAGAATGGATGTCTCATGGTATGGTATTATCTCCTGAGAGTGGCCACATCCTTCAGATATACCACATATTCTATCCATATACTGTCCGTATTGTCTATACATCCCGGACTCCGACATTGTCCAAATATTTCTATAATTCTTTATTCCGCTACATCCGCAATAACATCTGCTAATTATGTGTGTGCGACCAAGAGCATTTTATTTGAATGTTTTGGCATTCAGGTCCAAATAGTAACTTTCTTACCACTTCTTCCACTGGCAAATATGTATGGAAGGTTTTGTTTAAATCAAAAGAGATGCTGTCAAAAGTGATGACCCTATCTCCTGTCAAAGCCATTATTTAGGCTCAAGTGACATGGGACCAGCTGTGTGTGAGCTGTGGTTGAGTTCTGGTCCAGATGCGGTCATGTCCTCTGTCTGTTCTCCACTGACTTTGGACCAGTGTTGTGTGAGGTGAGCTGTGGTTGAGTTCTGGTCCAGATGCGGTCATGTCCTCTGTCAGTGTTCTCCACTGACTTTGGACCAGTGGTGTGTGAGGTGAGCTGTGGTTGAGTTCTGGTCCAGATGCGGTCATGTCCTCTGTCAGTGTTCTCCACTGACTTTGGACCAGTGTTGTGTGAGGTGAGCTGTGGTTGAGTTCTGGTCCAGATGCGGTCATGTCCTCTGTCAGTGTTCTCCACTGACTTTGGACCAGTGGTGTGTGAGGTGAGCTGTGGTTGAGTTCTGGTCCAGATGCGGTCATGTCCTCTGTCAGTGTTCTCCACTGACTTTGGACCAGTGTTGTGTGAGGTGAGCTGTGGTTGAGTTCTGGTCCAGATGCGGTCATGTCCTCTGTCAGTGTTCTCCACTGACTTTGGACCAGTGTTGTGTGAGGTGAGCTGTGGTTGAGTTCTGGTCCAGATGCGGTCATGTCCTCTGTCAGTGTTCTCCACTGACTTTGGACCAGTGTTGTGTGAGGTGAGCTGTGGTTGAGTTCTGGTCCAGATGCGGTCATGTCCTCTGTCAGTGTTCTCCACTGACTTTGGACCAGTGTTGTGTGAGGTGAGCTGTGGTTGAGTTCTGGTCCAGATGCGGTCATGTCCTCTGTCAGTGTTCTCCACTGACTTTGGACCAGTGTTGTGTGAGGTGAGCTGTGGTTGAGTTCTGGTCCAGATGCGGTCATGTCCTCTGTCAGTGTTCTCCACTGACTTTGGACCAGTGGTGTGTGAGGTGAGCTGTGGTTGAGTTCTGGTCCAGATGCGGTCATGTCCTCTGTCAGTGTTCTCCACTGACTTTGGACCAGTGTTGTGTGAGGTGAGCTGTGGTTGAGTTCTGGTCCAGATGCGGTCATGTCCTCTGTCAGTGTTCTCCACTGACTTTGGACCAGTGTTGTGTGAGGTGAGCTGTGGTTGAGTTCTGGTCCAGATGCGGTCATGTCCTCTGTCAGTGTTCTCCACTGACTTTGGACCAGTGGTGTGTGAGGTGAGCTGTGGTTGAGTTCTGGTCCAGATGCGGTCATGTCCTCTGTCAGTGTTCTCCACTGACTTTGGACCAGTGTTGTGTGAGGTGAGCTGTGGTTGAGTTCTGGTCCAGATGCGGTCATGTCCTCTGTCAGTGTTCTCCACTGACTTTGGACCAGTGTTGTGTGAGGTGAGCTGTGGTTGAGTTCTGGTCCAGATGCGGTCATGTCCTCTGTCAGTGTTCTCCACTGACTTTGGACCAGTGTTGTGTGAGGTGAGCTGTGGTTGAGTTCTGGTCCAGATGCGGTCATGTCCTCTGTCAGTGTTCTCCACTGACTTTGGACCAGTGTTGTGTGAGGTGAGCTGTGGTTGAGTTCTGGTCCAGATGCGGTCATGTCCTCTGTCAGTGTTCTCCACTGACTTTGGACCAGTGTTGTGTGAGGTGAGCTGTGGTTGAGTTCTGGTCCAGATGCGGTCATGTCCTCTGTCAGTGTTCTCCACTGACTTTGGACCAGTGTTGTGTGAGGTGAGCTGTGGTTGAGTTCTGGTCCAGATGCGGTCATGTCCTCTGTCAGTGTTCTCCACTGACTTTGGACCAGTGTTGTGTGAGGTGAGCTGTGGTTGAGTTCTGGTCCAGCTGTCATGTCATGTCTTCTGACCGAGGTCTATACTGACATAGCACCATCAGTTTGGGAGCTGGGGTTGAGTTCGGGGCCTGATGCAGTCCTGTCCTGAGACAGTGGTCTCCACTGAGTGCCTCAGTGCAGACAGAGGAGGGGTGAAGTGCAGGCTGGTGTTCAGTAATCTCCTAATTAATACCCCATTAAAGGATTTGAATGAGCTTATTGATCTCTCTGGGAGGGGAGGGTTATACTACAGACCACTACATGCCAGGGAAAGGATATTTCCCTTCTCCCTTTGTTTAACTCATTATTCATGTCCTTGTCCTGCTCCTCCTGATGTATCACGGTGATCACTGCTCCCTAACGTCACAAGGCCTGAGGCAGTCATAGGGTTTGTAATCCTTGCCTCTCCATGTCAGAGCAGAAGACCTCCTAGTGCCATGCATCTGATGGACACCACACATCGCCAGAAGAATGTGTGGAAAAGTGCACCCCCCCCCCCCCCCCCCCTGTGGGGATTTGAAAGGGTTAAATGAAAGGCCAGGATGAAGAGTGGCATTTCTCAGTGTTACCATGCTGGGTGACCTGTAACTTACCAGGCCTTCACGGATGAATAGCGCTTCTTCAATACCACTGTGTTGCTGAGCGGTGCAGTGCTCTAGTCTAGTAGCTAGCTGGTGTTGCTATGACGTACAGGGATGCAGTGCTCTAGTCTAGTAGCTAGCTGGTTTTGCTATGACATACAGGGATGCAGTGCTCTAGTCTAGTAGCTAGCTGGTGTTGCTATGACATACAGGGATGCAGTGCTGTAGTCTAGTAGCTAGCTGGTGTTGCTATGACTTACAGGGATGCAGTGCTCTAGTCTAGTAGCTAGCTGGTGTTGCTATGACTTACAGGGATGCAGTGCTCTAGTCTAGTAGCTAGCTGGTGTTGCTATGACGTACAGGGATGCAGTGCTCTAGTCTAGTAGCTAGTTGGTGTTGCTATGACGTACAGGGATGCAGTGCTCTAGTCTAGTAGCTCGCTGGTGTTGCTATGACATACAGGGATGCAGTGCTCTAGTCTAGTAGCTAGCTGGTGTTGCTATGACGTACAGGGATGCAGTGCTCTAGTCTAGTAGCTAGCTGGTGTTGCTATGACGTACAGGGATGCAGTGCTCTAGTCTAGTAGCTAGCTGGTGTTGCTATGACGTACAGGAATGCAGTGCTCTAGTCTAGTAGCTAGCTGGTGTTGCTATGACATACAGGGATGCAGTGCTCTAGTCTAGTAGCTAGCTGGTGTTGCTATGACGTACAGGAATGCAGTGCTCTAGTCTAGTAGCTAGCTGGTGTTGCTATGACGTACAGGGATGCAAATGCTCTAGTCTAGTAGCTAGCTGGTGTTGCTATGACATACAGGGATGCAGTGCTCTAGTCTAGTAGCTAGCTGGTGTTGCTATGACGTACAGGGATGCAGTGCTCTAGCCAGGCAGTGTTCTATGTTCCTGTAACATGTGCTGCTTGGTCATGATTTGGAGAGAAGCTAGCCAGCGGCGGTGTGGAGGTGGAGGGGGAGGAGGAGAAGGAGGGAGACATGGGCTGAGAAACATGGCCTGTTCTGTGGAACATCGGCAGCGTGATTCCTTTATGATTCCTTTAACAGACCTGGCGTGTGCAATCGTTACCCAGACGGCTTTGAAGCCCTCTTCTCCCCTCGCCCTCTCTCTGGTGGTCCGAATGGCCTGCTATGGAAATGATTATAATGGCAGCGCATGGAGGAACCTGGCCTGCTGTGGGTCGTGGGCAGGGGTCAGGGTTCACATACCTTCCCCCTGATGAGATTCTATTCACATGTTTCCCTGCTAACTATCACAGTTGGGATGGGAGTCGGGATGGGAGTCGGGATGGGAGTCGGTTTCCGAATGTGTTTGCTCTTGTGTGTTTATTTACACATGCATTTCAGTTGATCACCTACTGCCACATTAGACCTCAATCACATTACAGTGGAACTGGGCTGATAATTGTCAGATGTTTTCCCCCTGGTTACATTTGAAAAAATCACAAATGGTTTATTTGTGAAGGAACTAACTGCAGTGTTTCTCTAGTATAGCATAGCAGGATGACGATGATGAGGGGAGGACTGTTAGTCATGACAACCCCCCAGCCACAGCCCAAACAGCTGTTAGCCTTACAAATCCCTCCAGTGGTTCTGGGCTCAATGACCAGTGGAGCAGAAGCTTTAGCTTTAAGTTTAGCAGGGGGCTTAGCACATCACTCACTCCAGGGGATTTTTAGGAAAATGAATTGGTTGATACTCAGAAGGCCACAAAGTGAAATTAAGAGACTTCTGTCAATAAATGTAATCTTCTCTCTTTGCAACCTTTTGAGCTCTTTTTAGGTGTATATTTGTGTTTGTGTGTGTTTCTATGTGTATCTCTGTGCGTTTGTTAATGACTCTCTGTCTGAGAAACACAGCTTTACACCCGGGACAGATGTAGTGTGTGTGTGTAACTGTGTGTAACTGAGGCACAGTTGATGTCTTTGTCCCACTCACCTTGGTCCCAGAGTAATTTGACAGTGTGATCCCATCTCAAGTTGGGGATGAAGTAGTGTTGGTTGTTACATATACAGCTCTGTATCAGCCTGCTAACCCCAGGCCTGATAAGAGAAGGTCTTTGGAGACACAGCTATGCAGAGTAATGCAGGGTGTGATCCACAGCAGGGCAGGCCAAGTCCTCTCACACGACCCTGCTCTCACGCCCCAATGACCCCCTTTGTATAGTGGTCTTTAGGAAGACTGACTGAATGTCCCCCAGTCCCAGTCATGGGTCGATCGATATGTTTTACTGTGGGATGGTAGCTAGTACGACGGATGTTTGGTGTGTGTTTGTGTGCACATATTAGTGGGACTGTTTGCACACAACTCCTGTATAGTCCATATCATTTACATGACTGTGTCTGTGTGTGTGCATGTGTGTTTGGCTTGGAGTGTTTACCTAGGGTCAATCCTCTCCCAATCGTAGCCAGTTTTGCCGACTCCCCAGCCATTCTTCCCAATTTCCTGTTGAGTCGTCCGTGGCTGAGAGACTCCAGTGATGAGTCGAGATCCTCTGGGCCATGAGGAAGAGAGAGCAGGCCAGGAGGAATAGCTCTGGCTCTCTGTTTGAGTCAGGGCCTCCAATACATCCCTATATCATGTCCCCTACTAAGTAACAGGACGGCGTTCTCATAAACTGTTACAACCAAACGAATGCTGTTGTGTATTTGTGTACAACTAACACGGCAGTATAGAGACTTAGGGAATGCTATGTTGGTTTACGTAAAAAACTGTTTTTGTTGCCAGTTTCCTGAGTGTTTGCTGATTAGTGGGGGTGTGTATGTACTACTCCAACTCACAAACAGAGTGCTGTGGAGAGTCGGGATGCTGGTGGAGTGGGAAAATCACGGTGTCTGTTCAGTTTCTGCATCCCTTCATCTCTCCCCCTAAGTACTCATTCACTGGAGTAGATACTACTAAATGCCTGTAGTAATGTGGTAGTATAACCGGATCCTACATGTTAAATGAGTGCCAGTACATTAGTGTAGTATAGACCCAGACAGAAGGCTATAATATCCAGGCTTATTTTCCCAAGTGGGCCACGGCTGTTTATATTTCAGAGGTGTGCTGAATTACTTAATTGCTTGATTGGATGAATTGCCTGAATCACCGGCCTTTACCACATACCAGTGGCTACCAACCTGACAGAGATCAACCCCCCTCCTCCAACGCCCATCTCACTCCAATGGAGTGTAATTCCCCTAGGGATGGTAGGGGGTACGGGGGTCAGTAAGGAAACAGGTGTGTGCTGTCATCGCTTGTATAAAGCGTAAAAGGCGGGGAGCCGTGCTAACCCTATCCCATATTCCCCTGGCTCTGGCCGTGCATGTCTGGAACGCTTTCAGGCCCTAGCCTCACTAATCAGAACCACATCCACAGCCAGACCCAGTTATCCGGCAGATAACGGGGCTAGAGCTGCCCCGTGTGAGAGAGGAAGCATTCCCCTATAAACCTCCACAGTGGAATCTTCCATTTCTGGAATCTTAATTTGGATCCACTATGGTCAATCACTGTCACAATAGCACATTTCTACTAGATGGAAAATCAAATCAAACCATGTAGGTAGGGGTAGAGTGACTATGCAAAGACTTGAAAGCAAGCATGTCTAATACCAGGGCACAGAGTCAAAGCTCAGAGGGCAGTGCAGGGGAAAGAGGGAGGGCAAATGGTGTCAATTTTAATATAAAAATAGAAAATAATATTAGATGTTTTATTGTCACATACACTGGATAGGTGCAGTGGAATGTGTTGTTTTACAGGGTCAGGCAGAGTAGCACAGCGCCTCTGGAGCAAATTAGGGTTAAGTGTCGTGCAAAAGGGCACATTGACAGGTTTGACGGCTCGGGTATTGGAACCAGCGACCTTTCGATTACTGGCCCAACACTCTAAGCACTAGGCTAACTGCCACCCTGCTCACATCTGATCAGCCATCTGCACATTAATGAGGGATTTCATTTATATTAAAGATGCAAATGTAGCCTTTAAAGGAGATTGAAATGCTGAGCGGAAGTGTGCGTGGCGGGTACTTTATCTGGGTGCTCTGTTCATTAGCCTGCTGTAATTGTGTTAGCACAAACCCAGACGGCAGGAACTGAAATATCCCACTGGAAATGTCACAGGAGCGCCGGGGATGACACGGACGTGTTCACACAGACTGACGCACACAAACGCACACACGCACACACACGCTTGCATGCACACGCTCGCGAGTGAGCACACATACACGCGGTCACGCACGCACGCACACACACACACACACACACACACACACACACACACACACACACACACACACACACACACACACAATTTATCTAAGTGGTTATTCGCCGAGAGACCCTGACCCTGCATTAAAAATGAAAGCCCTCCTTCCAATGGAGTTGGGTGCATCTTGGTGTGGCTGTGGCTGTGCGTGTGTGTGTGTGCCTATCTCTCTGTGTGTGTGTGTGTCTATCTCTGTGTGTGTGTGTGTGTGTGTGTCTGCTCACCTCAAGTGGTAGCATTTAATCAAGCATGACACTCATCTCTGAGTTCTTGAGCTAGAACTTGAATCCTAATATCCTGTTTGAATCATGTGTGTGACTTTAAGCTGGATAGGAGAGTCAGGGAGACATTCCAGGGAGCCTTGTGATGTGCTAGCCTGGGTACCAATCTGTTTAGCTAACATTCCACTCCTTGTACTCTGTGACATATTGCATGCCACAGATGTTTAGAATGACAAGGAGTGGAATGATAGCTAAACATACTCGTAACCAAGCTAATGATGTGCTATTTCACAGTGAATTGATAAAAACACAACAACAGCATTGGCTCGGTGAGGCAAGTTCGCAGGCAGTTGACTGGTAACCCCTCCTACCCTCAGTGGGCGCTTTCCGCAGTTTCCTCCTCCTCTCCGTGCCTGGGTCTTAAAGGCAGCTACTGGTCTTAACTGATCTGTGCTGCTGTAGCCTGTCAGACAGGTCTACTGTCTCTCTCCCTGTAGCCTGTCAGACAGGTCTACTTTCTCTCTACCTGTAGCCTGTCAGACAGGTCTACTGTCTCCCTCCCTGTAGCCTGTCAGACAGGTCTACTGTCTCTCTCCCTGTAGCCTGTCAGACAGGTCTACTGTCTCTCTCCCTGTAGCCTGTCAGACAGGTCTACTGTCTCCCTCCCTGTAGCCTGTCAGACAGGTCTACTGTCTCTCTCCCTGTAGCCTGTCAGACAGGTCTACTGTCTCCCTCCCTGTAGCCTGTCAGACAGGTCTACTGTCTCTCTCCCTGTAGCCTGTCAGACAGGTCTACTGTCTCTCTCCCTGTAGCCTGTCAGACAGGTCTACTGTCTCCCTCCCTGTAGCCTGTCAGACAGGTCTACTGTCTCCCTCCCTGTAGCCTGTCAGACAGGTCTACTGTCTCCCTCCCTGTAGCCTGTCAGACAGGTCTACTGTCTCCCTCCCTGTAGCCTGTCAGACAGGTCTACTGTCTCCCTCCCTGTAGCCTGTCAGACAGGTCTACTGTCTCCCTCCCTGTAGCCTGTCAGACAGGTCTACTGTCTCCCTCCCTGTAGCCTGTCAGACAGGTCTACTGTCTCTCTCCCTGTAGCCTGTCAGACAGGTCTACTGTCTCCCTCCCTGTAGCCTGTCAGACAGGTCTACTGTCTCCCTCCCTGTAGCTTGTCAGACAGGTCTACTGTCTCTCTCCCTGTAGCCTGTCAGACAGGTCTACTGTCTCCCTCCCTGTAGCCTGTTAGGCAGGTCTACTGTCTCCCTCCCTGTAGCCTGTTAGGTAGGTCCAACACCTATCATCAAAACAGCATCATGCTTTTAAAACTCACCTCACTGTGATGATCCATTTCAACAGCAGGTTGAAACAGTGTAAAACAGGGTCGTTGTGGATATTGTTTCAAAGTCTAACACAGTGAAATGGACAGCAATTTCCAAGCTGATGATTCATTCAAATCACTCATATGCATAGTACAGCCTGTGAGCCCGGAAACACTAGACAGAATTAAAATGAGGATTGTGCCATTATACAATATCTAGTCTATTACGGATGGCAGAGAAACATAAAACAAAGTGATTGAAGGTGTCTTTGGTACATACATTGGTCTCGCCTATACTCCAAAATTAAACACATTCTAGTGATCAACTTTGAGTGTGGACTGTATTATCATGCATACTGGCTGGACTGGTTACCTTATGCTACGCTCTAAATGTCGTCTGGGAGAGAACATATAGCCCGAGGCCATGCTGTTGGTTCATTGATTGTGCAGGGCGGTTTACAGTTAGCCTACAATTATTGAATTCGTATTTGATTTTGTTCAAAAAAATATTTTCCTAATCAATTGGGTGACACATTCCCATTAGCTATATAGAATATCTCACCACCATGTGTTTCCATCTCCTCCTCTGTCTCTCTCTCCTTTATTCCTTTCTCCAGCGCGCAGGGGGCTGTCAACAGTTTAGTGAAATATGGTTTTGTTGAGAAAACATGTTAATATCGATGCTCCCCAACAGATTTCACCTGGTTTCACCTTGTTTCCCAAATGAAGCACTGGTTAGCTGCAGGAACAAGTTTGGAGCCCCCAGGGCATAGAGTTTGGGCAGAATATCCCGTGACTTGCAGAGAGAGTGTTGATGGAGACCAGGAAATGCTAAACGTGTTTATGGAGACCAGGAGATGCTAAACATGTTGATGGATACCAGGAGATGCTAAACGTGTTGATGGAGACCAGGAGATGCTAAACGTGTTGATGGAGACCAGGAGATGCTAAACGTGTTGATGGAGACCAGGAGATGCTAAACGTGTTGATGGAGACCAGGAGATGCTAAACATGTTGATGGAGACCAGGAGATGCTAAACGTGTTTATGGAGACCATGAGATGCTAAACGTGTTGATGGAGTCCAGGAGATGCTAAACGTGTTGATGGAGACCAGGAGATGCTAAACGTGTTTATGGAGACCAGGAGATGCTAAATGTGTTGATGGAGACCAGGAGATGCTAAACGTGTTGATGGAGACCAGGAGATGCTAAATGTGTTGATGGAGACCAGGAGATGCTAAACGTGTTGATGGAGACTAGGAGACGCTAAACGTGTTGATGGAGACCAGGAGATGCTAAACGTGTTGATGGAGACCAGGAGATGCTAAACGTGTTTATGGAGACCAGGAGATGCTAAACGTGTTGATGGAGACCAGGAGATGCTAAACATGTTGATGGAGACCAGGAGATGCTAAACGTGTTGATGGAGACCATGAGATGCTAAACGTGTTGATGGAGTCCAGGAGATGCTAAACGTGTTGATGGAGACCAGGAGATGCTAAACGTGTTTATGGAGACCAGGAGATGCTAAATGTGTTGATGGAGACCAGGAGATGCTAAACGTGTTGATGGAGACCAGGAGATGCTAAACGTGTTGATGGAGACCAGGAGATGCTAAACGTGTTTATGGAGACCAGGAGATGCTAAACGTGTTGATGGAGACCAGGAGATGCTAAACGTGTTGATGGAGACCAGGAGATGCTAAACGTGTTTATGGAGACCAGGAGATGCTAAACGTGTTGATGGAGACCAGGAGATGCTAAACGTGTTGATGGAGACCAGGAGATGCTAAACGTGTTGATGGAGACCAGGAGATGCTAAACGTGTTGATGGAAACCAGGAGATGCTAAACGTGTTTATGGAGACCAGGAGATGCTAAACGTGTTGATGAAGACCAGGAGATGCTAAACGTGTTGATGGAGACCAGGAGATGCTAAACGTGTTGATGGAGACCAGGAGACGCTAAACGTGTTGATGGAGACCAGGAGATGCTAAACGTGTTTATGGAGACCAGGAGATGCTAAACGTGTTGATGGAGACCAGGAGATGCTAAACGTGTTTATGGGAGACCAGGAGATACTAAATGTGTTGATGGAGACCAGGAGATGCTAAACGTGTTGATGGAGACCAGGAGATGCTAAACGTGTTGATGGAGACCAGGAGATGCTAAACGTGTTGATGGAGACCAAGAGATGCTAAGCGTGTTTATGGGAGACCAGGAGATGCTAAACGTGTTGATGGAGACCAGGAGATGCTAAACGTGTTTATGGAGACCAGGAGATGCTAAACGTGTTGATGGAGACCAGGAGATGCTAAACGTGTTGATGGAGCCCAGGAGATGCTAAACGTGTTGATGGAGACCAGGAGATGCTAAACGTGTTGATGGAGACCAGGAGATGCTAAACGTGTTTATGGAGACCAGGAGATGCTAAACGTGTTGATGGAGACCAGGAGATGCTAAACGTGTTGATGGAGACCAGGAGATGCTAAACGTGTTTATGGAGACCAGGAGATGCTAAACGTGTTGATGGAGACCAGGAGATGCTAAACGTGTTGATGGACACCAGGAGATTAATTAACAGTCAATTACAGTTTGCATGACAATAACCAGCTGACAAAATGTCATAACCGCTACAGCCCTACTCATCATGTTCTCTCTCTCTGTGTGTGTGTGTGTGTGTGTGTGTGTGTGTGTGTGTGTGTGAGAGAGAGCTTGTCTAGGTATAATGTGTTCTTTGTCCTGTCATCAGACAGCTAGTGCTGGTCAGAGATCAGTTCACTCAGTGTCAAAACATATACATATACACAAACCCATACATCTACACACACACACACACACACACACACACACACACACACACACGCGCACACACACACGCACACACACAAACACACACACACACACACACACGCTTAAGTAAATAGGCCAGTGGAGGGAGAATGCACAGAGCATGATGATGCTGTGCAGTAGGAATGTGTGCTGACAAACCTAGAAAAGCAGGAAACAGTCTGCTGCCCTCACAGGCCCTGTTCTGGGATTTGAAACCCCTCTATTTGACTGTACGCTAAAGAGGACCCTGGAGCTACAATCACTTAAGTATTTTAAGTGCTTCAAAATGCCCCGAAATGCTGGATTTTATCATGGAATTCGCCGTAGATAATCTAAACTGGCTCCAAACTGCAGTGTGGCAATTGTGTTATTAAGAAAATGAGTAGGTCCTTTTAGGCTTGTACTGTTCGGTCGAGAGGAGGCTCTCAGCCTGTATCAGGGGTCGTTTTCCTCTTCTACCAGGGAGAAAGAGGGAGAGAAGGTGAAAGAGAGAGAAAGGGAGAGAGAAAGAACGAAAGAGGACAAGAGAGAGGGTAAAAAGAAAGAGGGAGAGAGAGAAAGGGAGAGAGGAAGAGAGAGAAAGGGAGAGAGGGAGAGAGAGAAAGGGAGAGAGGGAGAGAGAGAAAGGGAGAGAGGGAGAGAGAGAGGGATTGAAAGAGGGAGCTAGAGAAAGAAAGAGAGGGTAAAAAGAAACAGGGAGAGAGAGAAAGGGAGAGAGGGAGAGAGAGAAAGGGTGAGAGAGAGAGAGAGGGAGAGAAAGAGGGAGCTAGAGAAAGAAAGAGGGTAAAAAGAAAGAGAGAGAGAGAGAAAGGGGGAGAGAAAGAGGGAGCTAGTGTAAGAAAGAGAGAGAAAGAGAAAGGGAGAGAGAGGGGGAGAGAAAGAGGGAGCTAGAGAAAGAAAGAGGGTAAAAAGAAAGAGAGAGAGAGAGAAAGGGGGAGAGAAAGAGGGAGCTAGTGTAAGAAAGAGAGAGAGAGAGAAAGGGAGAGAGAGGGGGAGAGAAAGAGGGAGCTAGAGAAAGAAAGAGAGGGTAAAAAGAAAGAGAGAGAGAGAGCACTGCCATACATCTGACAAATGGAAACTGGATAGATACCCAGCCTTTAGGGAAGAATAAGGGCATTTGTCTTAGTTTGGACTTCAGTCAGTGCAATTGAAACAATTTTTATGAGTGTTGTGGCGCTATAACACCTGCTATAAAATGAGGTCATTGTCATAAACCTAATAGACTACCCTATAAGAAGAGAAGAGAGTGTTGGCACTGTCTGTTCTGCATGAGGGTGGTTGCTTTATGGCTATACCTCACAGACTCACACTACTCCTTTGTTATTAGGGAACATAACAATGACAACACATATTTGGGAACAACGTTAATGCATGCTGTATGGTGTGGAGGACAGTGTGGGTGCAGACAATGCAAGTGTTGCACTGTTGGTTTCTAGAATGCTTGATCTATTCTGTCCACTACTCCGTGTCTCGTTGGCTGTTTATAGACCCTCCTGTTGTTGCAGTGCGGTGCTGCTGTTCCTCCTGCAGTGAGATAGCCCGCGCACAGAACTCTACCTTTTACTGGCAGGTCAGGCACCGGGGCTTTTAGGGCTGAAATAGCCGGGCTAGGCATTCTCCTTTACAGCAGAGTAGAAGGAGCTGGTGATGGTCTTTTATATATTTCTCCTTGGAGTGCCTTGAGTTTACTATGGCACTGCAATCTTCATGACGGCACACAGTTTGCTGTGTTTTTAGGAGTGCTTTTCCACCGGTATTAAGGCTAGTAAACGTCAGCTCCAGGTG
This sequence comes from Oncorhynchus mykiss, assembly GCF_013265735.2. NCBI lineage: Eukaryota > Metazoa > Chordata > Actinopteri > Salmoniformes > Salmonidae > Oncorhynchus > Oncorhynchus mykiss. Next base: position 50,511,779 of record NC_048580.1, read on the forward strand.
GGCCAGGATACGTCACTTCTAGCATTTCCCCAGTACTCTCCAATCCAGCACTCTCAGCATTTATTTGATTGGAGACTTGAAAGAACTGGAATAGCAGGTTATGGGTGACTTTGTGTTTGTTCTGTAGTGTTCTGTGTTTGGTCTTTAGTGTTCTGTGTTTGGTCTGTAGTGTTCTGTGTTTGGTCTGTAGTGTTCTATAGTGTTCTGTGTTTGTTCTGTAGTGTTCTGTGTTTGGTCTGTAGTGTTCTGTGTTTGTTCTGTAGTGTTCTGTGTTTGTTCTGTAGTGTTCTGTGTTTGGTCTGTAGTGTCCTGTGTTTGTTCTGTAGTGTTCTGTATTTGGTCTGTAGTGTTCTGTGTTTGTTCTGTAGTGTTCTATAGTGTTCTGTGTTTGTTCTGTAGTGTTCTGTGTTTGTTCTGTAGTGTTCTGTAGTATTCTGTGTTTGTTCTGTAGTGTTCTGTAGTGTTCTGTGTTTGTTCTGTAGTATTCTGTGTTTGTTCTGTAGTGTTCTGTGTTTGTTCTGTAGTGTTCTGTAGTATTCTGTGTTTGTTCTGTAGTGTTCTGTGTTTGTTCTGTAGTGTTCTGTGTTTAGTATGTAGTGTTCTGTGTTTAGTATGTAGTGTTCTGTGTTTGTTCTGTAGTGTTTTGTGTTTAGTATGTAGTGTTCTGTGTTTAGTATGTAGTGTTCTGTGTTTGTTCTGTAGTGTTTTGTGTTTAGTATGTAGTGTTCTGTGTTTAGTATGTAGTGTTCTGTGTTTGTTCTGTAGTGTTCTGTGTTTAGTATGTAGTGTTCTGTGTTTGTTCTGTAGTGTTCTGTGTTTAGTATGTAGTGTTCTGTGTTTGTTCTGTAGTGTTCTGTGTTTAGTATGTAGTGTTCTGTGTTTAGTATGTAGTGTTCTGTGTTTAGTATGTAGTGTTTTGTGTTTAGTATGTAGTGTTCTGTGTTTAGTATGTAGTGTTCTGTGTTTGTTCTGTAGTGTTCTGTGTTTGTTCTGTAGTGTTTTGTGTTTAGTATGTAGTGTTCTGTGTTTAGTATGTAGTGTTCTGTGTTTGTTCTGTAGTGTTCTGTGTTTAGTATGTAGTGTTCTGTGTTTAGTATGTAGTGTTCTGTGTTTGTTCTGTAGTGTTTTGTGTTTAGTATGTAGTGTTCTGTGTTTGTTCTGTAGTGTTCTGTGTTTAGTATGTAGTGTTCTGTGTTTAGTATGTAGTGTTCTGTGTTTGTTCTGTAGTGTTCTGTGTTTGTTCTGTAGTGTTTTGTGTTTAGTATGTAGTGTTCTGTGTTTGTTCTGTAGTGTTCTGTATTTGGTCTGTAGTGTTCTGTGTTTGTTCTGTAGTGTTCTATAGTGTTCTGTGTTTAGTATGTAGTGTTCTGTGTTTAGTATGTATTGTTCTGTGTTTGTTCTGTAGTGTTCTGTGTTTGTTCTGTAGTGTTCTGTGTTTAGTATGTAGTGTTCTGTGTTTAGTATGTAGTGTTCTGTGTTTAGTATGTAGTGTTCTGTGTTTAGTATGTAGTGTTCTGTGTTTGTTCTGTAGTGTTCTGTGTTTGGTCTGTAGTGTTCTGTGTTTGGTCTGTAGTGTTCTGTGTTTGGTCTGTAGTGTTCTGTGTTTGGTCTGTAGTGTTCTGTGTTTGGTCTGTAGTGTTCTATAGTGTTCTGTGTTTAGTATGTAGTGTTCTGTGTTTAGTATGTAGTGTTCTGTGTTTGGTCTGTAGTGTTCTGTGTTTGGTCTGTAGTGTTCTGTGTTTGGTCTGTAGTGTTCTGTGTTTGGTCTGTAGTGTTCTGTGTTTGGTCTGTAGTGTTCTGTGTTTGGTCTGTAGTGTTCTGTGTTTGGTCTGTAGTGTTCTGTATTTGGTTTGTAGTGTTCTGTGTTTGGTCTGTAGTGTTCTGTGTTTGGTCTGTAGTGTTCTGTGTTTGGTCTGTAGTGTTCTGTGTTTGGTCTGTAGTGTTCTGTATTTGGTTTGTAGTGTTCTGTGTTTGGTCTGTAGTGTTCTGTGTTTGGTCTGTAGTGTTCTATAGTGTTCTGTGTTTAGTATGTAGTGTTCTGTGTTTAGTATGTAGTGTTCTGTGTTTGTTCTGTAGTGTTCTGTGTTTGTTCTGTAGTGTTCTGTGTTTAGTATGTAGTGTTCTGTGTTTGTTCTGTAGTGTTCTGTGTTTAGTATGTAGTGTTCTGTGTTTGTTCTGTAGTGTTTTGTGTTTAGTATGTAGTGTTCTGTGTTTAGTATGTAGTGTTCTGTGTTTGTTCTGTAGTGTTCTGTGTTTAGTATGTAGTGTTCTGTGTTTGTTCTGTAGTGTTCTGTGTTTAGTATGTAGTGTTCTGTGTTTAGTATGTAGTGTTCTGTGTTTAGTATGTAGTGTTCTGTGTTTAGTATGTAGTGTTCTGTGTTTGTTCTGTAGTGTTCTGTGTTTGTTCTGTAGTGTTCTGTGTTTAGTATGTAGTGTTCTGTGTTTGTTCTGTAGTGTTCTGTGTTTGTTCTGTAGTGTTCTGTGTTTGTTCTGTAGTGTTCTGTGTTTAGTATGTAGTGTTCTGTGTTTGTTCTGTAGTGTTCTGTGTTTAGTATGTAGTGTTCTGTGTTTAGTATGTAGTGTTCTGTGTTTGGTCTGTAGTGTTCTGTGTTTGGTCTGTAGTGTTCTGTGTTTGGTCTGTAGTGTTCTGTATTTGGTTTGTAGTGTTCTGTGTTTGGTCTGTAGTGTTCTGTGTTTGGTCTGTAGTGTTCTATAGTGTTCTGTGTTTAGTATGTAGTGTTCTGTGTTTAGTATGTAGTGTTCTGTGTTTGTTCTGTAGTGTTCTGTGTTTGTTCTGTAGTGTTCTGTGTTTAGTATGTAGTGTTCTGTGTTTGTTCTGTAGTGTTCTGTGTTTAGTATGTAGTGTTCTGTGTTTGTTCTGTAGTGTTTTGTGTTTAGTATGTAGTGTTCTGTGTTTAGTATGTAGTGTTCTGTGTTTGTTCTGTAGTGTTCTGTGTTTGTTCTGTAGTGTTCTGTGTTTAGTATGTAGTGTTCTGTGTTTGTTCTGTAGTGTTTTGTGTTTAGTATGTAGTGTTCTGTGTTTAGTATGTAGTGTTCTGTGTTTGTTCTGTAGTGTTCTGTGTTTGTTCTGTAGTGTTCTGTGTTTAGTATGTAGTGTTCTGTGTTTGTTCTGTAGTGTTTTGTGTTTAGTATGTAGTGTTCTGTGTTTAGTATGTAGTGTTCTGTGTTTGTTCTGTAGTGTTCTGTGTTTAGTATGTAGTGTTCTGTGTTTGTTCTGTAGTGTTCTGTGTTTAGTATGTAGTGTTCTGTGTTTAGTATGTAGTGTTCTGTGTTTAGTATGTAGTGTTCTGTGTTTAGTATGTAGTGTTCTGTGTTTGTTCTGTAGTGTTCTGTGTTTGTTCTGTAGTGTTCTGTGTTTAGTATGTAGTGTTCTGTGTTTGTTCTGTAGTGTTCTGTGTTTGTTCTGTAGTGTTCTGTGTTTAGTATGTAGTGTTCTGTGTTTGTTCTGTAGTGTTCTGTGTTTAGTATGTAGTGTTCTGTGTTTAGTATGTAGTGTTCTGTGTTTGTTCTGTAGTGTTCTGTGTTTGTTCTGTAGTGTTCTGTGTTTGTTCTGTAGTGTTCTGTGTTTAGTATGTTGTGTTCTGTGTTTGTTCTGTAGTGTTCTGTGTTTAGTATGTAGTGTTCTGTGTTTAGTATGTAGTGTTCTGTGTTTAGTATGTAGTGTTCTGTGTTTGTTCTGTAGTGTTCTGTGTTTGTTCTGTAGTGTTCTGTGTTTAGTATGTAGTGTTCTGTGTTTGTTCTGTAGTGTTCTGTGTTTGTTCTGTAGTGTTCTGTGTTTGTTCTGTAGTGTTCTGTGTTTAGTATGTAGTGTTCTGTGTTTGTTCTGTAGTGTTCTGTGTTTAGTATGTAGTGTTCTGTGTTTAGTATGTACTGGTAGTGGACGTGAGGTCATGAGTCCAGTCTGGTTCAGGATATTTGATCCTTTTAAATCCCTCAACTCAGGAGGTTTGGAATGAATACTGTACATAGTTACTCTAAGATACTGACACTGATTCTGTCAGAACCACCCGCCTTTTATCACTGTGAGTGACTGTGTCTGGTAAGCTGCACCTGTTACCCCATGAAGCTGTTCCTGTGTGTTTTGGATGTGTGTGTGAGTGTGTGACACAGCGTGTACAGGATGGAGAGGCCTGGCTGTCTGGCTTCTTCAGTGGCCAACTGAATTGAACTGCCATTGAGTCATTGTATCCTTGACGGGGCAGAGCTGCTTTTCCACGCTAATCCTGTTTGACCTAGAAAAAACACAAGTGTGTGTGTGTGTGTGTGTCTGTATCTGTGTGTGTGTGTGTGTGTGTGTGTGTCTGTATCTGTGTGTGTGTTTGTGTGTCTGTATCTGTGTGTGTGTGTGTGTCTGTATTTGTGTGTGTGTGTGTGTGTGTGTGTGTGTGTGTGTGGGCAGCTGTCAGTGAGGTCACTGTGTCAGGCATGGAATGCAGTACAGTATAAATGGAGTGCAGTGTTCTAATCAGTGCCTTGCATGGTGAGCAGAGGCACACTGGACCACAGCAGCAGCCATACAGTCAGCCACACAGCCAGCCAGTCAGCCACACAGCCAGCCACAGTCAGCCACACAGCCAGCCACAGTCAGCCACACAGCCTTACTATTAACAGCCGTATGGCCCCTTGCCCTTATGGCCTCAGACAGCAGTCAGCACACAGCCAAGGACCCCCCCTCCCAGCCTAACAGTGATATCAATCTGTTCCACCTCAACAAGACACTCCATAAACCTTATCAAAACACACCCATCTCACACGCTATCCCCTCCCTGTAAATGAACACAATAACAGCCCACTGAACATGAACCCAATAACGGCCCACTGTCTGCCTCTTCATCCTGTTAAATATTCCCACTTGGGGAATTTAAACCTTAACGTTGAACTTTTTCAACACAAATATGTAAACTGTTGGGAAAGGAACATCATTCCTTATCTCTCAAATTGCAGATTTGGTGTCCTCCTGAGTGGCGCAGCGGTCTAAGACACTGTATCGCAGTGCTATAGGCGTCACTACAGACCCAAGTTCGATCCCAGGCTGTGTTGCAGCCAGCTGCCACCGGGAGACCCATGAATTGGCCCAGTGTCGTCCGGATTAGATGAGGGTTTGGCCGGCTGGGATGTCCTTGTCCCATCGCGCTCTAGCGACTTCTCTGCATGCACGCTGACTTCGGTTGCCAGTTTTACGGTGTTTCCTCCGACACATTGGTACAGGTGGCTTCCGGGTTAAGCAAGTAGCGGGTCAAGAAGCAGTGCGGCTTGGCAGGGCCGTGTTTCGGAGGACGCATGGCTCTCGACCTTCCTGAGTCCATTTGGGAGTTGCAGCGACGGGACAAGACTGTAATTACTAATTGGGGAGAAAAAGGGGTAAAAATTGCCAAATAATAATTGCATATTTGGCAGTTGTATTTTCTTTGCTCATTTTGTCCCTGTCAACTTTTTATTTTCCAGTGAAGACCCCCTCCCTCCCTCCCTGCCTGCCTCCCTCTCTGCCTGCCTGCCTGCCTCCCTCCCTCCCTGCCTCCCTCCCTCCCTCCCTGCTTGCCTGCATCCCTCCCTGCCTCCCTGCCTGCCTCTCTCCCTCCCTGCCTTTATGCCTCCCTCCATGCCGGCCTGGCTCCCTCCCTCCCCCCTCCCTGCCTTCCGCCCTTCCTGCCTTCCCCCGTCCCTGCCTTCTTCCCTCCCTGCCTTCCCCCCTCCCTGTCTTCCCCCCTCCCTGCCTTCCCCCCTCCCTGTCTTCCCCCCTCCCTGTCTTCCCCCCTCCCTGTCTCCCCCCCCCCTGCCTTCCCCCCTCCCTGCCTTCCCCCCTCCCTGCCTTCCCCCCTCCCTGTCTTCCCCCCTCCCTGCCTTCCTCCCTCCCTGCCTTCCCCCCGTCCCTGCCTTCCCCCCTCCCTGCCTTCCCCCCTCCCTGCCTCCCACGTCCCTGCCTTCCCCCCTCCCTGCCTTCCTCCCTCCCTGCCTTCCCCCCTCCCTGCCTTCCCCCCTCCCTGTCTTCCCCCCTCCCTGCCTTCCCCCCTCCCTGTCTTCCCCCCTCCCTGCCTTCCCCCCTCCCTGTCTTCCCCCCTCCCTGCCTTCCCCCCTCCCTGTCTTCCCCCCTCCCTGTCTTCCCCCCTCCCTGCCTTCCTCCCTCCCTGCCTTCCCCCCTCCCTGCCTTCCCCCCTCCCTGTCTTCCCCCCTCCCTGCCTGCCTCCCCCGTCCCTGCCTCCCCCGTCCCTGCCTTCCTCCCTCCCTGCCTTCCTCCCTCCCTGCCTTCCCCCCTCCCTGTCTTCCCCCCTCCCTGTCTTCCCCCCTCCCCGCCTTCCCCCCTCCCCGCCTTCCCCCCTCCCCGTCTTCCCCCCTCCCCGTCTTCCCCCCTCCCTGCCTCCCCCGTCCCTGCCTTCCCCCCTCCCCGCCTTCCCCCCTCCCTGCCTTCCCCCCTCCCTGTCTTCCCCCCTCCCTGCCTTCCTCCCTCCCTGCCTTCCCCCCTCCCTGCCTTCCCCCCTCCCTGTCTTCCCCCCTCCCTGTCTTCCCCCCTCCCTGCCTTCCCCCCTCCCTGCCTTCCCCCCTCCCTGTCTTCCCCCCTCCCTGCCTTCCTCCCTCCCTGCCTTCCCCCCGTCCCTGCCTTCCCCCCTCCCTGCCTTCCCCCCTCCCTGCCTCCCACGTCCCTGCCTTCCTCCCTCCCTGCCTTCCCCCCTCCCTGCCTTCCCCCCTCCCTGCCTTCCCCCCTCCCTGCCTTCCCCCCTCCCCGCCTTCCCCCCTCCCCGTCTTCCCCCCTCCCCGTCTTCCCCCCTCCCTGCCTCCCCCGTCCCTGCCTTCCCCCCTCCCCGCCTTCCCCCCTCCCCCCTCCCCGCCTTCCCGCCTTCCCCCCTCCCTGCCTCCGCCCTCCCTGCCTTCCCCCCTCCCCGCCTTCCCCCCTCCCCGCCTTCCCCCCTCCCTGCCTCCCCCCTCCCTGCCTCCTGCCTTCCCCCCTCCCCGGCTTCCCCCCTCCCCCCCTTCCCTCCTCCCCGCCTTTCCCCCCTCCCTGCCTTCCCCCCTCCCTGCCCTGATTGAGTCTCTGGCCCGACCTCATCCTGCTAAACCGCTGCACTCGTTACTTTAGGACTTTCATGCCAGATTGACTTGTGTTTTGCTGCTGATATGGTGATTCTGCCTTCTCATCGGAAACAATCTCCTGTTATGATGGATTTTTCTGGGCTGGATTGAGAGGCTTGGCCCGGTTTTCATATTAGTATTGCAGCTGGGAAGCTGGGCAATGTTTTCTGACCAATCTCACTGTCCTTTCCTCAATCCCCCTCCTCTCTGTCTTTTACTCCATCCATCCCTCCTCTCTGTCTTTCACTCCATCCACCCTCCTCTCTGTCTTTCACTCCATCCATCCCTCCTCTCTCTTTCACTCCATCCATCTCTCCTCTCTGTCTTTCACTCCATCCATCCATCCCTCCTCTCTGTCTTTCACTCCATCCATCCATCTCTCCTCTCTGTCTTTCACTCCATCCATCCATCCCTCCTCTCTGTCTTTCACTCCATCCATCCATCCCTCCTCTCTGTCTTTCACGCCATCCATCCATCTCTCCTCTCTGTCTTTCACTCCATCCATCCATCCCTCCTCTCTGTCTTTCACTCCATCCATCCATCCCTCCTCTCTGTCTTTTACTCCATCCCCCTCCTCTCTGTCGTTTACTCCATCCATCCCTCCTCTGTCTTTTACTCCATCCATTCCTCCACCTCTGTCTTTCACTCCATCCCCCTCCTCTCTGTCTTTTACTCCATCCATCCCTCCTCTCTGTCTTTTACTCCATCCATCCCGCCTCTCTGTCTTTCACTCCATCCATCCCTCCTCTCTGTCTTTTACTCCATCCACCCCTCCTCTCTATCTTTCACTCCATCCATCCCTCCTCTCTGTCGTTTACTCCATCCTCCCCTCCTCTCTGTCTTTTACTCCATCCATCCCTCCTCTCTGTCCTTTACTCCATCCATCCCTCCTCTCTGTCTTTCACTACATACATCCCTCCTCTCTATCTTTCACTCCATCCATCTCTCCTCTCTGTCGTTTACTCCATCCACCCCTCCTCTCTGTCTTTTACTCCATCCATCCCTCCTCTCTGTCCTTTACTCCATCCATCCCTCCTCTCTGTCTTTCACTCCATCCATCCCTCCTCTCTGTCTTTCACTACATCCATCCCTCCTCTCTATCTTTCACTCCATCCATCCATCCCTCCTCTCTGTCTTTCACTCCATCCATCCATCCCTCCTCTCTGTCTTTCACTCCATCCATCCATCTCTCCTCTCTGTCTTTCACTCCATCCATCCATCCCTCCTCTCTGTCTTTCACTCCATCCATCCATCTCTCCTCTCTGTCTTTCACTCCATCCATCCATCCCTCCTCTCTGTCTTTTACTCCATCCCCCTCCTCTCTGTCGTTTACTCCATCCATCCCTCCTCTGTCTTTTACTCCATCCATTCCTCCACCTCTGTCTTTCACTCCATCCCCCTCCTCTCTGTCTTTTACTCCATCCATCCCTCCTCTCTGTCTTTTACTCCATCCATCCCGCCTCTCTGTCTTTCACTCCATCCATCCCTCCTCTCTGTCGTTTACTCCATCCTCCCCTCCTCTCTGTCTTTTACTCCATCCATCCCTCCTCTCTGTCCTTTACTCCATCCATCCCTCCTCTCTGTCTTTCACTACATACATCCCTCCTCTCTATCTTTCACTCCATCCATCTCTCCTCTCTGTCGTTTACTCCATCCACCCCTCCTCTCTGTCTTTTACTCCATCCATCCCTCCTCTCTGTCCTTTACTCCATCCATCCCTCCTCTCTGTCTTTCACTCCATCCATCCCTCCTCTCTGTCTTTCACTACATCCATCCCTCCTCTCTATCTTTCACTCCATCCATCTCTCCTCTCTGTCGTTTACTCCATCCACCCCTCCTCTCATTCATATATCCTTATGTACATATTCTTTATCCCCTTACACTGTGTACAAGACAGTAGTTTTGGAATTGTTAGTTAGATTACTTGTTATTACTGCATTGTCGGAACTAGAAGCACAAGCATTTCGCTAAACTCGCATTAACATCTGCTAACCATGTGTAAGTGACAAATAAAATTTGATTTGATTTGATTTCTCTGTCTTTTACTCCATCCATCCCTCCTCTCTGTCCTTTACTCCATCCATCCCTCCTCTCTGTCTTTTACTCCATCCACCCCTCCTCTCTGTCTTTTATTCCATCCACCTCTCCTCTCTGTCTTTTACTCCATCCACCCATCCTCTCTGTCTTTCACTCCATCCATCCCTCCTCTCTGTCTTTTACTCCATCCACCCCTCCTCTCTGTCTTTTATTCCATCCATCCCTCCTCTCTGTCTTTCACTCCATCCATCCCTCCTCTCTGTCTTTTACTCCATCCATCCTCTCTCTCTTTCACTCCATCTATCCCTCCTCTCTGTCTTTCACTACATCCACCCCTCCTCTATGTCTTTTACTCCACCCATCCCTCCTCTCTGTCTTTCACTACATCCATCCCTCCTCTCTGTGTTTTACTCCATCCATCCCTCTTCTCTCTCTTTCACTCCATCCATCTCTCCTCTCTGTCTTTCACTCCATCCATCCCTCCTCTCTCTTTCACTCCATCCATCCATCCCTCCTCTCTGTCTTTTACTCCATCCATCCATCCTCTCTGTCTTTCACTCCATCCATCCCTCCTCTCTGTCTTTTACTCCATCCACCCCTCCTCTCTGTCTTTTACTCCATCCATCCATCCTCTCTGTCTTTTACTCCATCCATCCCTCCTCTCTGTTTTTTACTCCATCCATCCCTCCTCTCTGTCTTTCACTACATCCATCCCTCCTCTCTGTCTTTTACTCCATCCATCCATCCTCTCTCTCTTTCACTCCATCCATCCATCCATCCTCTCTCTCTTTCACTCCATCCATCCATCCATCCCTCCTCTCTCTCTTTCACTCCATCTATCCCTCCTTCACTCCAGAAGCCTGTGAATTGCCACCAGAGTAGTGTGAGGTGAACATGATTTGAACTATTAGTTCACTCTCTGTAAGCCTTGTAGAATCATTCTAAATAGAAGTCCTATCTTGTTGAAGTATCTGGCTAAACCTGTTGTCATCTGCCAAAGGGCTTGGCAGTATAACATATTTGACTATATACCTGTATTGATGCATGGACAAGTTTGGGTTTTTACTTTACCTTCTATAATGGAATTTCATGTTTGGTTTGTTAAATGTGATATGCTACTCTGCCTTGTGTACCGTCCATTTTTATAGTTTACGCCGCAACCTGAGTCGTCTGTCTCCGCTCTCTCTCACTCACACCAGACCTAGCCCCGCCCCCTGTCACACAAGGAGCACAGTTATTAATTGAACAGATGGAGCAGCTGCACCCCCACTTTCAAAATAAGGGTGCACCCCCACTTTTTTACCAGAGAATTATCATGATCCATTGGGTCATTTGTCATTGTCTGTATTAAAATAGATATGTCCAATTTCTATATGATATAATGAACAGATTGCATTTTGCACCCTCTCCCCCGTGGCCTCAAGATGAATGGTGTTGACCACAGGAAAGTTTTGCTTTGCTCCGTGTGTCACCATTGTGGTTCAGTGCATTTACAAAGCACTAGTTGCAATGACAAGGCCCCTGCAAAAGAAAACGGTTTATCAATTTTGTTGTGCTGTTGTTACTGTTTGTATTGTTGTATTCATGTCTGATGCACTCGGGGTGTTGTTCCATATCATTTGAGCAGTGTACACCAGGACACATTGCCTGTTAGAACCACAATGAGCACGTCTGATTAGGCTTCACTGTAAGGCAGACTGACTCTGAGTAGCCTTCCATCAGCCTACGAAAGTTTACACCTTTGCAGAAAGCTGCATGTTCGGCCGCTCGCAAGTAGATACTGAGAAATAATCACTAGGCCTAATATTATATGACTCAATCTGTGAAATACATTTGATCCCTGTCACGTGTGTTCCCTCTCCGGCCTCTAGGTCATCAAGCTGCTCGTTATGGAGCACACCTGTCGCCATTGTTACGCGCACCTGCGCGTCATCAGACTCACCTGGACTCCATCACCTCCCTGATTACCTTCCCTATATACAGTGGGCTCCAAAATTACTGGCACATAAACTGGCAATGCACAAACAATACTTAAAAAAATATAAACAATATAATTATGGAGATAAACTCAAAATGCCAACGTGAGAAATACTGTACTTTATTAATGTTTCAATGGAACCAACCAAAATCATACAATTATTTAATACAAAATACATTTCACCAAAATCAAGGTTTCATAATTATTGGCACTCCTCATTTAGTACTTAGTGCCACCACCTCTGGTAAGGATAACAGCATGGAGGCTTTTCCTGTAATGTTTGACAAGGTTAAGGAACAAATTTGGAGGGAATTTGGACCATTCCTCTATGCAGGTCCTTTCAAGAGCCTTCACATTCTTGGGTTTGCGCTTATCAACTGCCCTCTTCAACTTAGCCCACAGGTTTTTGATTGGATCGAGTTCCATCGACTGAGATGGCCATGGTAGAACATTGATTTTGTTGTCACAGAACCATTTCTGTGTGGATCTTGAGGTATGTTTTGGGTAATTGTCTTGTTGGAAAGTCCACATACGGCCAAGTCCCAGCCTTCTGGCAGTGGCAACCAGATTGTCTGATACTTGGTTGAATTCATTATGCCATCAATCTTCACCAGCGCCCCTGGAACTCTGGAATTAAAACAGCCCCAAAACATCACACACCCACCACCATATTTCACCGTGGGTATGAGGTGCCTCTCCTTGTATGCATCTCTGTTTCACCGTGGGTATGAGGTGCCTCTCCTTGTATGCATCTCTGTTTCGACGCCAAACATGCCGATGTTGTATCTGACCAAAACGTTCAATTTTGGTCTCATCTGACCAGGGCACCTTCTTCCAGTCATAATTTAAATGACGTTTTGCAAACTCGATGTGCTTGTGTCTGTGTCTTGGGGTCAGAAAGGGCTTTCTTCTGGCAACCCTTCCAAAGAGCCTGTGGTTGTGGAGGTGGTGTCTGATTGTGCTTTTTGAAACCTGGTGACCCCAAGATGCCACCAAGGCCTGCAATTTTTTCACAGTGATTCTTGGGGATTTTGTTACTTCTCTCACGATCCTCCTCCCTATCCTAGGGGGCAAAATGCTTTTGCGTCCTCTACCTGTGAGGTTTTTGACTGTTCCATATCTTTTGAATTTTTAAATAATTGCCCTGACAGTGCTCAGTGGTATATTCAATAGTTTGTGGATCTTCTTGTAGCCATTATCAGATTTATGAAGGTCTATGACCATCTGTCTCTTTTGAACTGCCAGTTCTTTTCTTTTCTTCATGGTGTTGGATGACAAAGGGATATTGCATTCGTGTTACCTCATTTTTATACCCTAGTGAAACAGGAAGTGATGCAATGGCTCAATATACTTCCTTAACACTTAGATAAACTTAAATAAGTGGAATTTAATTCCTTGTTTAATTTTGGTAGATGTACAATAGTGCCAATAATTGTGAAACCTTGATTTGGAGGACATGGATTTTTAATGAATTAAATCAATACATTATTTTGTTGGGTTCAATAATTACATTTTGTGTTTCTTACTGTCTGAAGTAGCTTGAGAAACATGAAGTAGCTAAGAGAAAACATTTGAATGTAGCCAAAGATTATAGGGTCCCCTATGAAACACCGACCAAAACTTCGGTCCTACCCTGTCACAATAACTTAAAGAAGTTACAGGTCAGTGAGAGCCAGAAATCTTGCTTGTTTGTAGGTGACCAAATACTTATTTTCCACCATCATTTGCAAATAAATGCATTAAAAATCCTACAATGTGATTTTCTGGATTTTTTTTCTAATTTTGTCTGTCATAGTTGAAGTGTACCTATGATGAAAATTTCAGGCCTCTCTCATCTTTTTAAGTGGGAGAACATGCACAATTGGTGGCTGACTGAATACTTTTTTGCCCCACTGTTTATGTTTCACTGAATACACAAAGCTGTAGCCTTAATGTTTATACTGTTGCTTGGGAGTGCATACTGTATGTGTGTGCATACATAAGTGTGTTTGCATATCTGTGAAACATCGATAGAACAGAATGGATAGACATCTCTGCTACAGGTAACTCATCAGGCTGGCAATAAAATCAGTTTTAAAAACAGATAAAACAACACCTCAAGGAACAACGCGGACTGTGAAGAGACACACACACACACACACACATTATTCTTAATACGATTCATTTCTTTATTTCCTGTTTCTTGTTCTTTTTTAAATTGGCCATATTGTTCTTTAGTCATAGTGTTCTTAGTTTACATTTGTGCTGCTGTTCCTGCACATTAGTGTGGTGTATCTTGTCATGTTCTATGTTTTGTGTGGACCGAGGGAAGAATAGCTGCTGCTTCTTCAATAGCTAATGGGGATCCAAATAAAATCATAGAAATGATAAATCATATGCGGTGTGTTCCTGGTGCTGCCTGTGGCTTGCCTCTCTCACACAGACTCCGATGTGACCTCCATGTTAAAGATGCAGTGTGTATAAATTTGCTTAAGTATGAGGCCCCAGTTTTGTGGCCGGTGCTGTAATTGATATGCCACAAGCAATAAATCAGTGTTGGCGCTATGGCTCAGGGGCCATTATCCGAGGAGGCAGGTTGAGCCGAGCCCAGCCGAGCCGTCCGTCCGTCCACAACATAACCTGCCTCAGTCTTCCTCTGGTAACCACTCTGCTCTGCTCTCTGCAGCCAAACCCATTGATGAATTTATTCTGCCTTGCATTTTCTCTGCCATGGACAGCCCTGTGAGTTCAGGTGCATTTCTGACTGACTGCCTGGCTGGCTGACTAAATAACTGACTGACTGGCTGGCTGGCTGACTATATAACTGACTGACTGACTGGCTGGCTGACTATATAACTGACTGACTGACTGGCTGGCTGACTGACTAAATAACTGACTGACTGGCTGGCTGGCTGACTAAATAACTGACTGACTGACTGGCTGGCTGACTATATAACTGACTGACTGACTGGCTGGCTGACTGACTAAATAACTGACTGACTGGCTGGCTGGCTGACTGACTAAATGACTGACTGACTGGCTGGCTGGCTGACTAAATAACTGACTGACTGGCTGGCTGGCTGACTAAATAACTGACTGACTGACTGGTTGACTAAATAACTGACTGACTGGCTGGCTGGCTGACTAAATAACTGACTGACTGACTGGCTGGCTGACTGACTAAATAACTGACTGACTGGCTGGCTGGCTGACTAAATAACTGACTGACTGGCTGGCTGGCTAAATAACTGACTGACTGACTGGCTGGCTAAATAACTGACTGGCTGGCTGGCTGGCTGACTAAATAACTGACTGACTGGCTGGCTGGCTAAATAACTGACTGACTGGCTGGCTGGCTGACTAAATAACTGACTGACTGGCTGACTTGCTGACTAAATAACTGACTGACTGGCTGACTTGCTAAGAGCAGCCATCATCAACATCCTCCGTCTCTCGGGGATTGAAAAGGAATTGTTTTGCCATAAAGAGTAACGACCACTCAGTTCCTATGCTGTTTTCTCCTTTTCCATCCCTCTTCCACTTAAACTTCTCTCTTCCGTCCTTTCTTCTACCTCTGTCTCTCATCCAGACCCTCTTGTTTCTCTTAAAACATCTTAATAGTAACATTGCTGTTGTTAATCTAATTCATATTCTAGCTAGCTGATCTCTTTGCAAGACATGAAACAGTTGCTTTTCACTCAATGTTTTCCAGCTGTTTTTTGTCCTAATTCAGTTAAAGCACTGACATATTCAGTTTTCAGATTCAATCACGGTTCAGGGACAATGGCAAATTAGTTTAAGTGTGGCATTTTGACTGTTTATTTTTTTGTCACAGTGACAGAACGTTGTCATAGTTGTGCACCTGATAGATTCACCTGTGATATATATATAATATCATTTTGATGTCTCCATTTACAGAGAAATTTCTCAGACTAGTGCTCTCGAACCATTGCCTCTGTGTGTTGAGTCACAGATCTGTGATTATAATGGGTACGCATTCATGCTTGTGTGTGTGAATATGAGTGTATGCATGTGTGATCTGAAGCCTTTCATTGCTCTAATTTACATCAGTGAGTGTGGCTTGGCGTGGTGAATGAGCTGAGAGTTGAGACTACGGTGGGTTTTGTGACTCAAACACCAACGCCAGCCATCACACAGTGTGCCCATTGTCTTGATGGGCTGTTGAACAGTGGGTTCATATAGCAGATCGTGATGGCTGATGTAAGACAGGGACTGGGAGTTGAAAGCAGTTATTAACTGTCTGTCTGGGCCTGGAGTGTGAGAGAGAGGCTGAAGGGTGAAAGAGAGGGTTGAGAGAGAGAGGGAACGTAACGGGGTCTCCTAAAGCGGCCCCTTAAGGTCTGAGTGGTGCGGTCAACCTCTTTGTTTTGTTCTTCAAAGCTAAGTTACTGGAATTAATGTAGGTAATTAACAGGTCATTAATGGTAATCTATGGTATTGGTCATTTATACTTGAATAACTTAAAAAAAATATATATATATATTCATATATATTATTCATTTATTATACCTGTGTTCATATTGTGCATGAGTTTCTAGTGGATAGACAATATGGTTCAAGAGAAAATAGTTAACTTAATGAAAAAAGCAACTAATCAGCAATGAAATTATTTCTATCAAATCGGCAACTCTTCCAACTACAGTATTCACTTTTTTCACATCTGCCACCAGTTGGGCACCAACATATTTACAACAAAGACATTTTCACATAGTAAAATAAATAAAAGTGTATAAAAAAATATATCAGAATATATAATGTGAGAAACCTCATATTAAACACCAATAATTTTCTTTAAGTTGATGGTTTATATTTAAGATAATGTTTTACAGTTTTGTCATTCTATTTTATATTGTAAAATCATAATATTTTATTATTTTATATATTTTACATCCGATAAGGCTAGAGGGCCAGAGATAATTACAGACACCTGTGAAAATCTGAAGTACCCAAAAAGGCCACTAGTCATGTGAGAAAATAAAATAAAAACATGAAAGTTACCAAAATTCTGGTAGTTTACTGGAAAACTTCAAGTTACCAGTAATATACCCTCCCTTTGCAACCCTAGTTCTTCATTTCCAATGTAATATTTAATTTATCATCCTGATACTTTTATAGTGTTCGCTTCATCAATTACACAGTAGTGCAATAGAAAAATGAACGTGTATTCTTTTGAAGTCTGCCCCCTCTATATTCAGGCCATACTGACAGCACTGAGAGTTCTCTATGTTTGAGTATAAAGGCACTTTACCTTTACCTAAGTCATTCTTTATTGTGATTGGGTGAACTTTCCTATCCCAGTACCCAGTAGGGGATGTCTTTCTAGCTGTATCTTGCATGTCCGCCTGCTCCAGTGCTGCAGGTGATGGTGATGATGCAGTGAGTGTGTGTAGAATATAAATGAGGACACACCATGGTCTGTCAAATTAAATCAAAGTTTATTGGTCACGTGCACACGGTACAGTGAAATGCTTAATGCTTAATGTAGCCTAATGCTCTGTGTTGAGTTAGTGATAGCTCTGACTGGCAGCCTGACATGCTCATTAAATGTTGTATAGGATTCCCCTTAAAGCCCTACTGTAATTAATGAATGTTTATGTATTATGACAATTTTTTGCCCTCACCGCTCTGTGTGGCTGGCAGAGCTTTCAAAACCCTAGCCAATCGATATGGAGAGAGCGTTCCCTGGTCCTGTCTCCTAATGTATTTTTTTCCTTCTGTTCGCAGGGCTGGCGGCCGAGGCTCTGGGGACGATGTTATAGACGACAGAGCAGAGACACGGAGCCCAGAGGACGCCAGGCCAGAGCTACACCACCATCCCCTCCCTTCCTTCCTTCAGCCTGGTGTAGGACAGCCACAGCTTCAGTAGAGGAAGAAGAACACACACACACTCAGGAACCTCTCCTCACCTACCAGAGCCCAACATGATCTGCCACCCCACCCCATCCCTGGGAGGCCCTCTCCTACCCTTCCTCCTCCTGTTGTCAGGGGTGTTAGCCACCATTCCCAGCAACCTCAGGACATTCTCCCCTCCAGAGGGGGGGCTCACACACCTGGTGGTCCACAACAAGACAGGTGAGGTGTATCTGGGAGCCGTCAACTGGATCTTCAAGCTGTCCAGCAACCTGACCAAGCTCCGCAACCACGTTACAGGCCCTGTGGTGGACAATGAGAAGTGTTACCCCCCTCCGGGTGTCCAATCCTGCCCCCATGAACTGGCCCAGACCAGTAACGTCAACAAGCTGCTGCTGCTGGACTACGGGCAGAACCGCCTGATCGCTTGTGGCAGCACCTCCCAAGGCATCTGCCAGTTCCTTCGGTTGGACGACCTGTTCAAGTTGGGTGAGCCGCACCACCGTAAGGAGCACTACCTGTCCAGCGTGGCCGAGGCTGGCACCATGTCTGGGGTAGTCATCGGTGGAGACGCGGCCGGGGGCGGGGGAGGGGCTGGCAAGCTGTTTGTGGGCACGCCCATCGACGGCAAGTCAGAGTACTTCCCCACGCTCTCCAGCCGCAAGCTGATGGCCAACGAGGAGAATGCCGACATGTTCAGCTTTGTCTACCAGGACGAGTTTGTGTCCTCGCAGCTCAAGATACCCTCGGACACGCTCTCCAAGTTCCCCGCCTTCGACATCTACTACATCTACGGCTTCAGCAGCGAGCAGTTTGTCTACTATCTGACCCTGCAGCTGGATACCCAGCTCACCTCGCCCGACGCCAGCGGGGAGCAGTTCTTCACCTCTAAGATCGTCCGTCTCTGCGTGGACGACCCCAAGTTCTACTCCTACGTGGAGTTCCCCATCGGCTGCACCAAGGACGGGGTGGAGTATCGTCTGGTGCAGGACGCCTACCTCAGCCGACCCGGGACCAAGCTTGCGCGATCACTGGGCATCTCAGAGCAGGACGAGGTGCTGTTCACGGTGTTCGCCCAGGGCCAGAAGAACCGTGCCAAGCCCCCCAAGGAGTCAGCCCTGTGCCTGTTCACGCTGCGCCGCATCAAGGAGAAGATCAAGGAGCGTATCCAGTCCTGCTACAGGGGAGAGGGGAAACTGTCACTGCCCTGGCTGCTCAACAAGGAACTAGCCTGCATCAACTCAGTAAGTCCAACTTTCACTGTGTGTGAATGAATGATGGTTATTGGGATGATGAAGTGGACGTATTTTGGTAAAGCACCTCTTTCTGGGTGATGCTTCCGTTTCTATCTTCCTAAATCCAGTGTGTGTGAGAGAGAGACTCCTTCCGGTCTGTCCCTGAGGACTGGAGCATATGTAGGGTAGGGAATAGAGAGTAGAGAGAGCAGACATTCAGCCCTCCTGAGAGCTGCTGTCTGTGGGGGCCTACCCATCCCAGCTAGATCTCAATTAGACACACTCACTGACTCACACATCCACAACATTGGAGTTAGAACTCTATCCAAATAACTCAAGTCAATCAACTGAGTCACAGCGGAAGCAGCTAACCTCATAGGCCTTTTCAGATCGCAGACATATCTGTGGAGATGTCTGTCTTTTTTCTTCCTCTGACCCTCCCTCTATCCGCCCTTTCCTCCCCCTCTCTCCTCTCCCAGCATCCCACTCTATCCTCTCTCTCCTCCTGTCTCTTTATGGATGCGCCCACCTTAGCTGTGTGTTGCCACATCATTAGGCTGGTGTGTGGGATGTGCGGGCCGTCACTGTGTTTGCTGGGAGTCTTCCCGCTCTTCTGGCTCTAATTGATTTATATAGTCCTGAGGCTGTCGTCTGTGGCCTAGCATGTCACCCCTGTCCCCACGGGACTCCTGGCCTGGAGGCTGCAGGCTGGGGTTGGAGTCGGGGCTGGGGCAGAGGGAAGGTCGGCGCAGGGAGGGTGAGTGTGAGCATGCATGTTTGATGCCCTAATCACCCAGGCTAGGCATAAAGGCAGGCAGGCTTCCTCTCTTCCTCTCACAGGCCAGGGGAAATACACAGAACACAGGAATCTCCTGAGTTCTCCCGTGGCTTGAACATTGAACATGGGTCACTGTGGTAATGTTTACATGTAGAACACATCATTATATGTACAGTATAAATACAGTATACATTATTTTTCCAGTCTATGACATTGCTCGTTCTGATATTTCTTAATTTCTTAATTTTTATTATGAGTCTATTTTTTATTGCTAGGTATTACTGCACTGTTAGAAACATAAGCATTTCGCTGCATCTGCGATAACATCTGCAAATTTGTTTACACAACCAATACAATTTAATTGAATTTTGATTTGGTAGTGTCAGTCTGCCATTGCTCATGTTGCAATCCTATATAGTCTCCCTGATATGTTTTTCTCTGCTAGGGCCAGGCTAGGGCACAAGGACAGATAGATGTGAGGTTAAATGATTGGTGTGAGATAGAAGTATTTTTCCAAAGCTGGGTTTAACAGTGCCTTGAAGCCTCCCTGGGCCTGGCTCTGTGTCGTGGACATGGGTGGGGTATTCTCTCTCTGTGTCTTTCTTTTTCTCCCTCGCGCTCTCTCTCTCTCTCTCCCTTCCCCACCCCCTCACTTTCTCCCTCTCTCTCTCTCGAGCCTACCACGGCCGTGGAGAGGAGAAGAGAGAGGAGTAGTGGGGGCGTCTTCTCTCTGTGATTGGTGCTTGGCAGACAGTGAGCAGACAGCTCTCTAGCTTGTATTAATGGTAATAACCGTGGCTATTCTAATGGCAGGCTGGGGGCAATCTACTGAGGTAACAACGGCAGCATGCCTGACTGGAGCAGATGAAAGGATTACGCTCCCTCCCTCCGACGAGGCTCCTCCAGCGACACACACACACCACGCCGACGTCCCTTCGTCCAGCTCGTACATTATTCACTTGGACTGCGTCTGAAATGGCACCCTATTTCCTATGATGTGCATAAGTAGTGGTCAAAAGTAGTGCACTATGTCAGGAATAGGTTGCAATTTAAGAGGTATCCCTGTCCTCACCGTCTGTTATTCAATTGTGCTCGTTAACAATCCCCCTCAAATCAGAAGCCCCTTGGCCTCACTAACACCACACACAAGCAATTCATGTCACCTTCTCTCCGAAACCACAGTGGCTTAAAGCACGCACAGGATGCGCCAAAACAGCGCTAGAATATCTATTGGAACAAATGCAATAGAAACAGGGACAGATGGAGAGATGGAGACAGGGAGAGAGGGAGGGAGAGAGAGACGGGGAGAGAGAGAGATGCACACAGAGGCATATGACAGACAGGCAGGCAGGCAGGCAGAGTAAGGCTGGTCAGACTGTACACTTGATGTCTCTCTTCTGCCCACCATGACTGAGTCACTATATAAGACTATGTATGATATTTAAATGTGATACAGTACATGATTGTCCTTTATTACCATCTGCTCTGGTGCTTGTGATCGATCAAGGGCATGTCATGGGGATATAACGATGATTTTATACAGCCAGACAGCCTCTCCAGGTCGTTAGCATGACCTTGGACTGTACTACTGTATTGATGATCAGAGCTCAGAGATGATTTTACACAAAGACATTTATACCCATAACGAGGGTCTTGACCACCATTTGAACTATCTGTCATGGATTCCGACATGTTTTGTCACTTCCAGTTGGAACACATCACTGATAGATTCATAATGAAGTCAGCTGAGAGAAGCTGCAGCTCAAACACACACAGTTTCAGCCTGTGGATCAGTACACTGACAGACAGATGACTAGAGTGTGAGGTTGCTGCCTGCTTGTCATGCGCTGTAATGACAGACGTAATATTGTCTCCGCTAATGACAGCTTGATATGGGCATCATGGCCGTCGCCATCTTGAAGGGAGCTATTCCAAAATGGCCCCAAGTGGCCGGCTGCTGATTTTATTAGCTCACTCAAACTCCTCCTCCTTTCCAGTTTATGGCCAGTCCATTGTAATGAAGTACTTACAGTCTGAAAGTTACGGGTCACCTTTCTTGCCAGCTGCGGGCTCATTTGCAAAGCTGTGTATTGTGTCCATAAAGACAACAGTTTTAGCATTGCTAATGAGCCTTTCAGCATGTCCTCAAAATTCATAAAATAGCAAAATAGCAGCGGCAATGAACCAGTAAAGACTGCATTCTTTGGTGGTGTGTGGAGCTGTGTCACGTCTTCTTGGGCTGTGAAGGAGAAGCATTGGGATGCATAACAGGGTTCCTTCGCTCTGTGTATAAACAAGACTCCCACCAAATGTGTGTTCATTGTCTGGGCCACTGAGGTCTAGTAAGAACTGGAGACTGCGTTCAATATGTCTGCCCGTTGTTTTCAAGGTAATCTACTCACGTTCGCACACGTCGATTCATGAACCGTCTATATCCGGTTTATACGGACCAACATCACATGCGGACCAGCACTTAGTGCACACAGGGAGCAGCGCGTGCGGCGACGACACCATCACGTCATCAGAAAACATGACTAGACATTGGATGTTTATAAAATGTTGCTATATTCGGCTATAAGTGATGAAGAAAGAATCTGCCCCAGTGACAATTTATTTGAATAATTGAATGGATGTTTTGTGCACAAAGGTGATGATTAATGTGTCTTCTAAGAAATTTTCTACTCTGACTTCTCTATGTGGCCGTCTATAGAAACTCTCTTTCTGGGCCAGGTGTCAGTTAAACTGCGGTACCGAAGCAAAACTGTAGGAGCAGTCGAAACCGTACTTCTAGACCGAAACCCTGGCTCCTTGGTCTGGGCCAGGGAGAACATTTGAGGGAAAATAGCCTCCAATAACAAACAGAGAAGGGTTGAGAGAAAACCCTGGCCCATTTCTCTCTCCTCACGCTGAGTGCATAATTGTGTTTATTATTATGTATCAACGCTGATCACTTTGGTCGGGGATTGCAGGGCGGATGACTTGTTATTCTCTTTGACACTGTCTGATGGTTCAAAGACTTTCCTCTGTGCCAAAGCTGCTCCATTGTTTCCAGGTGTATTGTCTCGCTGTAAACCTCATCATGGTATTTCTCCATCCCACACCCCCCATGGATAGTGTCAGAACGTTTCAAGACCATATGCTCACTGGTTATACAGAGCCTTCACAAAGCATTCACACCCCTTGACTTTTTTTCAGAATTGTGTTGTTACAGTCTGAATTTAAAATGGATTTAATTGAGTTTTGTGTCATTGGCCTACATATAATACCCCATAATGTCAAAGTGGAATTATGCTTTTAGAATTGTTTACACAATAATGAAAAATGAAAAGCCTAAATATCTTGAGTCTATAAATATTCAACCCCTTTGTTATGTCAAGCCTAACTAAGTTCAGGAGTAAGAACGTGTTTAACAAGTCACAAAATAAGTTGCATAGACTCATTATGTGTGCAAAAATAGTGTTTAACATGATTTCTGAATAACTACCTCCTCTCTGTACCCCACACATACAATTATCTGTAAGGTCCCTCAGTTGAGCAGTGAATTTCAAACATCGATTCAACCACAAAGACCAGGGAGGTTTTCCAATGTCTCGCAAAATTGGGCACCTATTGGTAGATGGGGGGGAAAGAAAAGCAGACCTTCAATATCACTTTGAGCTTGGTGAAGTTATTAATTACATGTTGGATGGTGTATCAATACACCCAGTCACTACAAAGATACAGGCGTCCATCCAAACTCCGGTCAGGGATTTCACCATGAGGACAATGGTCACTTTAAAACCGGTTACTGAGTGTATTGGTTGTGATAGGAACAAACTGACGATCAAACTCATCAACAACATTGTAGTTACTCCACAATACTAACCTAACTGACAGAGTGAAAAGAAGGAAGCCTGTACAGAATAAAAATATTCCAAAACATGCATGCTTGTTTGCAACAAGGCACTAAAGTAATACTGCAAATAATGTGTCAAATCAATTAACTTTGTTCTGAATACAATGTGTTATGTTTGGGGCAAATCCAATACAACACATCACTGATTACCACTCTTCATATTTTAAAGCATGGTGGTGGCTGCATCATGTTATGGGTATGCTTGTCATCAGCAAGTACTAGGGAGTTTTTCAGGATAAAAAATAAACAAATAGAGCTAAGCACAGGCAAACTCCTAGAGGACAGCCTGGTTCAGTCTGCTTTCCACCAGACACTGGGAGATGAATTCAACTTTCATCAGGACAATAACCTAAAACACAAGGCAAAATCTACTCTGGAGTTGCTTACCAAGAAGACAGTGAATGTTCCTGAGTGGCAGTTTTGAATGAAATATGCTAGAGAATATATGGCAAGACTTGAAAATGGTTGTCTAGCTATGATCAACAACCAATTTGATAGAGCTTGAAGAATTCTGAAAATAATAATGAGCAAATATTGTACAATCCAGGTGTGCAAAACTCTTAGATACTTACCCAGAAAAACTCACAGCTGTAATCGCTGCCAAAGGTGATTCTAACATGTATTTACTCAGCGGTGTGACTACTTATGTAAATGACATAGTTCTGTATTTCATTTTCAATACATTTGCAAACCTTTCTAACAGCATTTTCACTTTGTCATTATGTGTAGATGGGTGAAATAATTAATATTTATTCCATTTAGAATTCAGGCTGTAACACAACAAAATGTGGAATAAGTCAAGTGGTATGTATACTTTCTGAAGGCTCTGTATGTTCTCAGTTCAAGCACCCCTGTCTTTAGCATGCTAGCCAACCATAGCCCCCACCCCAGTGCCAGGGTTAGGCAGCCTTACCATGGTATCCAAGGAAAGGCCAACCATAGCCCCCACCCCAGTGCTAGGGTTAGGCAGCCTTACCATGGCATCCAAGGAAAGGCCAACCATAGCCCCCACCCCAGTGCCAGGGTTAGGCAGCCTTACCATGGCATCCAAGGAAAGGCCAACCATAGCCCCCACCCCAGTGCCAGGGTTAGGCAGTCGTACCATGGCATCCAAGGAAAGGCCAACCATAGCCCCCACCCCAGTGCCAGGGTTAGGCAGCCTTACCATGGTATCCAAGGAAAGGCCAACCATAGCCCCCACCCCAGTGCCAGGGTTAGGCAGCCTTACCATGGTATCCAAGGAATGGCCAACCATAGCCCCCAGTGCCAGGGTTAGGCAGCCTTACCATGGCATCCAAGGAAAGGCCAACCATAGCCCCCAGTGCCAGGGTTAGGCAGCCTTACCATGGTATCCAAGGAAAGGCCAACCATAGCCCCCAGTGCCAGGGTTAGGCAGTCGTACCATGGCATCCAAGGAAAGGCCAACCATGAGGGTGTCTCGGGAAGCTCTCTCCCTCCCAGTCCCAGGCCATTCGATTATACAGACACAAAGATAAATCAGGCCATCAGGAGAGGATAAATCTGTATGCAAAGACACGTTGCTCCTCTGCTACAGGGCTGCTGTGCTAACTGGGAGCAATAAGAATGCTAGCATCACTCATCCCAGTAAATCAGATTAAATTGTATTATCACATGCTTCGTAAACAGGTGTAGACTTACAGTGAAATGCTTCCTTCCCAACAATGCTTGGTAAAACTGATATATATATTATATCATTCATGGACTATGTTTTAAATGCTTATGAAGTGTGGTACATTTTCCTGTTTCAAAGATATGTTGTTCAAACGAGCTGTTCAGTTACCTACTACTCTGCCCCTCAGTGACTGCCAGCAGCAGCAGCTCCGCCCCCGTGGGTGCATAGGCCATTCGAACATTACTTGGATTGTTTTGCCAGCTATTTTCTATGAGGGGAAACTGCAGCATAAATTCTAACAGCACAAAGTAAATGGACCGTCCTGGGGAGCTCAAATGTGCAAAACTTCTGGGTCTGCTCCTGTCTCCCTCCCCCAATGAGTCTCTCGTTCCAGAGGTCTTATTTCCGCACATGAGACTAGATCTGCTCTATCAGGTACAGATGGCGCTAAAGCAAAAAGATAATTGTAATGAACTTATAAACAATCATAACAGTCACGGGAGACTGGGACCTGGTCAACCGGTCAACTACATCCAACAAGAGTCGGACAGCGGGATACACTAGCTAGAACCTTGGTAAAAAATTAAGCATGGCCAATTTTGTTCCCCCCTCCCATTTGGTTCACCAGGTTCTACTGTTGACAGGGTGACATGTTGTGTGGACTAAACACATAAAACCAGGTGTATCACAAAGCATGATCAAAATAGTTAGCCAGATACAGTACATTTGATATCGTTTTTGGGTCAAACTTTTGGTTCAAATCTAACTTTGATAAGCAGGTAGCTTGCTAGCTAGTTAGCTTCCATGCCAATTTCATGTCTTTCTAAACTAATATCTGACTAACTTGGAAATATGAAGTTATTTCAGAGGGAAAGTTACCTGGCTAGCGCATCATGCTTTGTGACATTATGTTAGCTAATTATCCCTAGTTAGATAATGTGTTTTCACTTATTGCCTCTGCATGATGGTTTAGAAGCCCTTTCTTCTTTAAGGTTGCTGCACCTATCATTGCCAAGCCTTTTCTGACCTTTTAAACCTGTCTCTCCTTTCTGGGGAGGTTCCCATTGCTTATAAGGCAGCCATGGTTGTTCCTTTATTTCAAGGGGGAGATCATGCTGATCCTAACTGTTATAGGCCAATTTCTATCTTTAGCCCTGTTTATTAAAAGTGTTGGAGAAACTTATCAATAATAATCAATAATCAACTGACTGGCTTTCTTGATGCCTATAATATTCTCTCGGGTATGCAATCTGGTTTCCGCTCAGGTTATGGATGTATCACTGCAACCTTAAAGGTCCTAAATGATGACACAATTCCCCTTGATTCTAAGCAATGTGCTGCTATTTTTATTGACTTGGCCAAAGCTTTTGATACGGTAGATCATGCCTGGTTTGCTAACTACCTCTCTCAAAGAGTGCAGTGTATAAAGTCAGAACATCTGCTGCCTAAGCCATTTCCTGTCACCAAGGGAGTACCCCAAGGTTCGATCCTAGGCCCCACGCTCTTCTCGATTTACATCAACAACATAGCTCAAACAGTAGGAAGCTCTCTAATCCATTTATATTCAGATGATACAGGCTTATACTCAGCTGGCCCCTCCCCGGATTTTGTGTTAAACGCTCTACAACAAAGCTTTCTTAGGGTCCAATACGTTTTCTCCGCCCTTAACTTGTTATGGCTGCAATCCCGTTAATGGGATAATTGTCATCAACAACCGCTGAATAGCATAGCGCTACATTCAATAAATATTACTAAAAATATTTATATTCATGAAATCACAAGTGCAGTATAGGAAAACACAGCTTGGCCTTTTGTTAATCCACCTGTCGTGTCAGATTTTGAAATTATGCTTTACAGCGAAAGCAATCCAAGCGTTTGTGTAAGTTTATCGATCGCTCGACAAAACATTAAGTACACTTAGCATCTAGTAGCTCGTTCACGAAAATCAGAAAAGCAATCAAATTAATTGTTTACCTTTGATGATCTTCGGATGTTTTCACTCACGAGACTCCCAGTTACACGATAAATGTTCCTTTTGTTCCATAAAGATTATTTTTATATCCAAAATACCTCCGTTTGCTTGGTGCGTTATGTTCAGAAATCCACAGGAAAGAGCGGTCACGACAACGCAGACAAATTCCAAATAGTTTCCGTAATGTCCACAGAAACATGTCAAATATTTTTTATAATCAATGTTCAGGTTGTTTTCAAAATATTTAATCGATAATATATCAACCGCAACGGTCTTGTTCAGTAGGAGAGGGAACGGCAATGTCTGCCCAAACTCTGTTGCGCGAGCAAAACTCATGCGAACACTTGATGCGATGTTATCGTTCTGGCTCATTTTTCAAAATAAAAGCCTGAAACTATCCAAAATAGAGGCCACCTCCTGGTTTGATATTCCGCAGGGTTTCGCCTCCAATATCAGTTCTGTTATACTCACAGACAATGTTTTGACAGTTTTGGAAACGTGTCGTGGACATTTCCTGTATTACCAAATCTTGAGAGAGCAAACCACACACAAGTCAGAGTTATTATAAAGTTCATCTTTAATTATATGAGCTCCATCACAACCCTGTGACTCTCAGATCAATTCAGTGTCTATAAATCCTTTATAGCAAAGACACAGCATTGGCTATAAATTATCGTTCAGCTTTGGTCTCCTAAACTAAGTTCTTATCTTGCTCTTGGTACCACTTAGCACCAATAACATTACCTCATCCAATGGCATATATCAAATACACCCCCTCCTGGACAAGATCACAGAAAGACGTAACTGGCACACAGACATTGTGGAGCCACCTAACTGGTTCCCCATTCTTATCACACCATCCCTTCACATGGTTTAGGAATAGTTTACAGACACATTCACAGATAAGACTAACCTTTCCCCTCTCTGGGGCCCAATGTGACTAAGCCCTAGTCACAGAAGGGATAACTGCAAACAGTATTATCCAAAAGAAGACATTCTGATGACAAATATCTCACAACATATTTTTTATCCATGTTACCTAACTAATTCTGATTCTGCCCCAACAAATTTTAGAGTCCAATACTAATAATAATATGCATATATTAGCAACTGAGACTGAGGAGCTGGCCGTTTACAATGGGCACCTTTTCATCCAAGCTACTCAATACTGCCCCTGCAGCCATAAGAAGTTAACCTTGTTCTGAACACCTCCAAAACAAAGGTCATGTGGTTTGGTAAGAAGAATGCCCCTCTCCCCAACGGTGTGATTACTACCTCTGAGGGTTTAGAGCTTGAGGTAGTCGCCTCATACAAGTACTTGGGAGTATGGCTAAATGGTACACTGTCCTTCTCTCAGCACATATCACAGCTGCAGGCTAAGGTTAAATCTAGACTCGTAATTTCTCCCCTTTCACCACAGCTGCCAAACTAACCCTGATTCAGATGACCATCCTATCCATGCTAGATTACAGATATGTCATTTATAGATCAGCAGGTAAGGGTGCTCTCGAGCGGCTAGATGTTCGTTTACCATTCGTCCATCAGATATTCCACCAATGGTTATAGGACACATACAGTAACTGCACTCTATACTCCTCTGTAAACTGGTCATCTCTGTATACCCGCCCCAAGACTTAGTGGTTGATGCTTATTTATAAAACCCTCTTAGGCCTCACTCCCCCCTATCTGAGATATCTACTGCAGCTCTCATCTGCCACATACAACACCCGTTCTGCCAGTCACATTCTGTTAAAGGTCCCCAAAGCACACACATCCCTGGGTCGCTCCTCTTTTCAGTTCGCTGCAGCTAGCGACTGGAACGAGCTGCAAAAAACACAACTTTTATCTCCATCTCTTAATTCAAAGACTCAATCATGGACACTCTTACTGACAGTTGTGGCTGCTTCGTGTGATGTATTGTTGTTTCCACCTTCTTTCCCTTTGTCTGTGACCAATAATGTTTGTACCATGTTATTTGCCGCTAACATCTTGTGCTACTGCCATGTTGTGTTGCTACCATGTTGTTGTCATGTTGTGTTGCTACCATTCTGTGTTTTCATGTGTTACTGCCATGCTTTGTTGCCATTCTATATTGTAGGTCTCTCTTTATGTAGTGTTGTGGTGTCTCTCTTGTCGTGATGTGCTTTGTCCTATATTTTAATTTGATTTCTTTTTTAAAATCCTAGCCCCCATCCCCACAAGAGGTATTTTGCCTTCTGGTAGGCTGTCATTGTAAATAAGAATTTGTTCTTAACTGACTTGCCTAGTTAAATAAAGTGGTGTCTACTAGTAACCACAGCCACAAAGTCCAAATAGCTATATCGTAAAAATTCATGAAAATATAAGGTTCATATAAGGTTAGGGTTAGGCTTAAGGTTAGCAGTGTGGTTTATGTTAGGGTTAAGGTTATGTTTAAAATCCCTTGTTTGTTTGTGAGCTGGCTGCTTGTTCTAAATAGTATAATCTAATCTGTTCTAAACAGTGGCGGCATATGCAGCAGTGGTCACTTGGTTTTTGACATTCAAAGGTGAAATAGGTGTTTATGCTGTTGTTCAAATGCACAGATTGCTTTATATATCTTCTCAAAGAAACTACCAGTAGAAAACTTGACATCATATTTCTGTCATGCTGCTTTGTTGACAATGTCAACCACCTCGTGCCCCGGGTATTCATCCAATCAGAGTCCGATGTGCAGGGTTACGAGGTAATTGAGGTAGATCTGTACATACTGTTTAAGGAGGGATAACGTGACTAGACAACAGGATCGATAATAAAATAAAGTAGCATCAGCGTATGTGATGAGTCAAAAGAGTTTGTGAAAAGGGTCAATGCAGATAGTCCGGTTGCATCGGTACTACTTACCGTGCGGTAGCAGAGAGGACAGTCTATGACTTGGGTGGCTGGGGTCTTTGACCATTTTTAGGGCTTTCTTCTTAACACCGCTTGGTATAGAGGTCATGGATGGCAGGAGTTCAGCCCCAGTGGTGTACTGGGCCATATGCACTACCCTCAGTAGTGCTGTGCGGGCAGATGCCAAGCAGTTACCATACCAACCAGTTGCCATACCAAGCAGTTGCCATACCAAGCAGTGATGCAGTCAGTCAAGATCCTTTCAATAGTGCAGCTGTTGGAACTTTTTGAGGATCTGAGGGCCCAATATTTTCGGTTTCCTGAGGGGGAAGAGGCCTTATTCACGACTGCGTAGGTGTGTGTGGACTAGGTCTGGGCGATATATTGAATATATTCAGTTAATTCAAATGGATGTTTTGAGGTTTGATCCAACATAATGGGTCATATGGACACTGAAACACATTGAGACATTATTTTACTGTAATAGAGGAGAAGTACCTTTTCTAATGATACCTTTTTATGTCTCAACTACTCAAATTGTGCACAGAGCAGACACCACCAAAACAGGAGTATTGATTCTGGATTCTGGAAAATGTATGCTCAGTTTGCAGTACCACATACCGCGGGCAGCATTTTAGCCAGGCTGTCATACTAGATGTCTAGTCTGTTATGTATAAATGTGCAATAACATAAGACACAATTATATAAGGAATTGGCAACTCGTTCTCATTCTGAGAAATTGGTAACAAAAAGGTAATTTTAATAGGCACACTTGAACGCCAGATCAGTGATTATTGTAAAAAAGCAGGTTCAACTATTTTGATAAAATTCTGAAATAATTAGTGGGTGGCCCGTCAGAGAGTCTAGGAGGGAGGTGTTCAGTCCCAGGGTCCTGAGCTTAGTGATGAGCTTGGAGGGCTATTGTCAATGAACAGCATTCTCACGTAGGTGTTTCTCTTGTCCAGGTGGGACAGGGCAGTGTGGAATGCAATAGATATCGCGTCATCTGTTGGGGCGGTATATGATTTGGAGTGGATCCAGGGTGTCTGGGATGATGGTGTTGATGTGAGCCATGACCAGGTTTTCAAAGCATTTCATGGCAACAGATGTGAGTGCTACGGTGCGATAGTTCATTTAGACAGGTTACATTCTTCTGCACAGGGACTATGGTGGTTGGCTTGAAACATATATGTATTACAGACTGGGTCAGGGAGAGGTTGAACATGTCAATGAAGACACTTGCCAGCTGGTCAGCACATGCTTTGAGTATGCATCCTGATAATCGATAATTGTGAATGTTAACCTGTTTAATGGTCTTACTCACATCAGCTACGGAGAGCGAGATCACATATCCATAACAGCTGGTACTCTCATGCATGGTTCAGTGTTGCTTGCCTCGACGTGAGCATAGAAGGAATTTAGCTCATCTGTTAGGCTCTCATCACTGGGCAGATGGCAATTGGGTTAAGATCCTCTCATCAGGACAAATGTTATTTAAATGAAGCCTGCTTGACTGGCTGCATGGCTGGCAGTGCTAGACATGTGTGCACTGAGATGAAACCGTGCACAATCTATCCCGCACAAGAGATGTAATTTCAAATCAATAACTCAGCTAGTTAACTGGGTCTTAGTGAAAATGACCTTCCACTCTCAACCTTTCACCGTCTGCAAAGTGTGTGTAGGTTGCAAATCTCCTAACGAGCCAAGGCTTTAAGTGCACCCGATCTAATTGTGTGTAATTATTTATTGATGTGTGTGTGTGTGGAGTGTATAGGGAGTGTGGGTGGGTGGGGGGGGGGGGGGGGCTGTTATCACTTAGAGCTATTTACCAGCTGTGATGGTGAGTACAGCTGTATTTGTTGTTTCCTGTGGTGCTGTGCGATGAGATGGATCCAGAAAACATTAGTCTATTTCATATTAAGCAGCAGCAAAGAGAGTTGGCGCCAGGCAATGGGCCGCTCCGCTCCGAGAGGACTATTCCCTGGGACACGGCTGGGAATATACAGTCCACTACCATCACAATCTCAGCTTCTCTCCCAATTCTTCCTGCTTCCCACAAAATGAAGCCAGTGGTGATGCTTTGGCTTTAAACTGCTGTTATCCACTTTAATGTTAGTTTGTCTTGAGTGGCTGGGGCATTCTGAAGAGCTTGCGGCAGCCTCAAATGAAATTCAAAACCCATTTTGTGTAGACTTGTAGGCTGTGGCATCCATCTCCTAGGGACAGTGAAGACTGAGCCCATCTCTCCCCACATCTGGAACACATCATGTTGTTGTTTTCAAGTGGTGGATATGGACCATTATTATCCCCTATCATAGTTTTTTTTGACCTTGCTTTGGATCAGCAATCAAGGAGATATTGTCAAAATGGAGAATAGATCACCACAGAAATTATATGAAGTTATTTCTGTTTTGTCAATTACATCTGTCGATCAGTTCTGATTGAGCATTATGGATTATACATGTCAGAGATGGAGAGAAACATCTGAAAAGATAAGGTCTTACAACCATGTGCAGTAGGGTTGAATGGCGGGAACCCGGTTACCAAGATTGACCGGGAATTTTACAGCCCAAAACCATTCAGATGGTGGTAGGCTACAACAGTTAATTATTCACACCCATAACCATTCAGATGGTGGTAGGCTACAACAGTTAATTATTCACACCCATAACCATTCAGATGGCAGTAGACTACAACAGTTAATTATTCACACCCATAACCATTCAGATGGCAGTAGACTACAACAGTTAATTATTCACACCCATAACCATTCAGATGGTGGTAGGCTACAACAGTTAATTATTCACACCCATATCCATTCAGATGGCAGTAGACTACAACAGTTAATTATTCACACCCATAACCATTCAGATGGCAGTAGGCTACAACAGTTAATTATTCACACCCATATCCATTCAGATGGTGGTAGACTACAACAGTTAATTATTCACACCCATAACCATTCAGATGGTGGTAGACTACAACAGTTAATTGTTCACACCCATAACCATTCAGATGGTGGTAGGCTACAACAGTTATTTATTCACACCCATAACCATTCAGATGGTGGTAGACTACAACAGTTAATTATTCACACCCATATCCATTCAGATGGCAGTAGACTACAACAGTTAATTATTCACACCCATAACCATTCAGATGGTGGTAGACTACAACAGTTAATTATTCACACCCATAACCATTCAGATGGCAGTAGACTACAACAGTTAATTATTCACACCCATATCCATTCAGATGGCAGTAGACTACAACAGTTAATTATTCACACCCATAACCATTCAGATGGTGGTAGGCTACAACAGTTAATTATTCACACCCATAACCATTCAGATGGTGGTAGGCTACAACAGTTAATTATTCACACCCATAACCATTCAGATGGTGGTAGGCTACAACAGTTAATTATTCACACCCATAACCATTCAGATGGTGGTAGACTACAACAGTTAATTATTCACACCCATAACCATTCAGATGGTGGTAGACTACAACAGTTAATTATTCACACCCATAACCATTCAGATGGTGGTAGGTTACAACAGTAAATTATTCACACCCATAACCATTCAGATGGTGGTAGACTACAACAGTTAATTATTCACACCCATAACCATTCAGATGGTGGTAGGCTACAACAGTTAATGATTCACACCCATAACCATTCAGATGGTGGTAGGCTACAACAGTTATTTATTCACACCCATAACCATTCAGATGGTGGTAGGCTACAACAGTTATTTATTCACACCCATAACCATTCAGATGGTGGTAGACTACAACAGTTAATTATTCACACCCATAACCATTCAGATGGTGGTAGGCTACAACAGTTAATTATTCACACCCATAACCATTCAGATGGCAGTAGGCTACAACAGTTATTTATTCACACCCATAACCATTCAGATGGTGGTAGGCTACAACAGTTAATTATTCACACCCATAACCATTCAGATGGCAGTAGGCTACAACAGTTAATTATTCACACCCATAACCATTCAGATGGCAGTAGGCTACAACAGTTAATTATTCACACCCATATCCATTCAGATGGTGGTAGGCTACAACAGTTAATTATTCACACCCATAACCATTCAGATGGTGGTAGGCTACAACAGTTATTTATTCACACCCATAACCATTCAGATGGTGGTAGACTACAACAGTTATTTATTCACACCCATAACCATTCAGATGGTGGTAGACTACAACAGTTAATTGTTCACACCCATAACCATTCAGATGGTGGTAGACTACAACAGTTAATTATTCACACCCATAACCATTCAGATGGTGGTAGACTACAACAGTTAATTATTCACACCCATAACCATTCAGATGGCAGTAGGCTACAACAGTTAATTATTCACACCCATAACCATTCAGATGGCAGTAGACTACAACAGTTAATTATTCACACCCAAAACCATTCAGATGGCAGTAGACTACAACAGTTAATTATTCACACCCATAACCATTCAGATGGCAGTAGACTACAACAGTTAATTATTCACACCCATAACCATTCAGATGGCAGTAGGCTACAACAGTTAATTATTCACACCCATAACCATTCAGATGGCAGTAGGCTACAACAGTTAATTATTCACACCCATAACCATTCAGATGGCAGTAGGCTACAACAGTTAATTATTCACACCCATAACCATTCAGATGGCAGTAGGCTACAACAGTTAATTATTCACACCCATAACCATTCAGATGGCAGTAGACTACAACAGTTAATTATTCACACCCATAACCATTCAGATGGCAGTAGACTACAACAGTTAATTATTCACACCCATAACCATTCAGATGGCAGTAGACTACAACAGTTAATTATTCACACCCATAACCATTCAGATGGCAGTAGGCTACAACAGTTAATTATTCACACCCATAACCATTCAGATGGCAGTAGACTACAACAGTTAATTATTCACACCCATAACCATTCAGATGGCAGTAGACTACAACAGTTAATTATTCACACCCATAACCATTCAGATGGCAGTAGACTACAACAGTTAATTATTCACACCCATAACCATTCAGATGGCAGTAGACTACAACAGTTAATTATTCACACCCATAACCATTCAGATGGTGGTAGACTACAACAGTTAATTATTCACACCCATAACCATTCAGATGGTGGTAGACTACAACAGTTAATTATTCACACCCATATCCATTCAGATGGCAGTAGACTACAACAGTTAATTATTCACACCCATAACCATTCAGATGGCAGTAGACTACAACAGTTAATTATTCACACCCATAACCATTCAGATGGTGGTAGGCTACAACAGTTAATTATTCACACCCATAACCATTCAGATGGCAGTAGACTACAACAGTTATTTATTCACACCCATAACCATTCAGATGGTGGTAGGCTACAACAGTTAATTATTCACACCCATAACCATTCAGATGGTGGTAGGCTACAACAGTTAATTATTCACACCCATAACCATTCAGATGGCAGTAGACTACAACAGTTATTTATTCACACCCATAACCATTCAGATGGTGGTAGGCTACAACAGTTAATTATTCACACCCATAACCATTCAGATGGTGGTAGGCTACAACAGTTAATTATTCACACCCATAACCATTCAGATGGCAGTAGACTACAACAGTTAATTATTCACACCCATAACCATTCAGATGGCAGTAGACTACAACAGTTATTTATTCACACCCATAACCATTCAGATGGCAGTAGACTACAACAGTTAATTATTCACACCCATAACCATTCAGATGGCAGTAGACTACAACAGTTATTTATTCACACCCATATCCATTCAGATGGCAGTAGACTACAACAGTTAATTATTCACACCCATAACCATTCAGATGGTGGTAGACTACAACAGTTAATTATTCACACCCATAACCATTCAGATGGTGGTAGACTACAACAGTTAATTATTCACACCCATAACCATTCAGATGGTGGTAGACTACAACAGTTAATTATTCACACCCATAACCATTCAGATGGTGGTAGGCTACAACAGTTAATTATTCACACCCATAACCATTCAGATGGTGGTAGACTACAACAGTTAATTATTCACACCCATAACCATTCAGATGGCAGTAGACTACAACAGTTAATTATTCACACCCATAACCATTCAGATGGTGGTAGACTACAACAGTTAATTATTCACACCCATAACCATTCAGATGGTGGTAGACTACAACAGTTAATTATTCACACCCATAACCATTCAGATGGCAGTAGACTACAACAGTTAATTATTCACACCCATAACCATTCAGATGGCAGTAGACTACAACAGTTAATTATTCACACCCATAACCATTCAGATGGCAGTAGACTACAACAGTTATTTATTCACACCCATAACCATTCAGATGGTGGTAGGCTACAACAGTTAATTATTCACACCCATAACCATTCAGATGGTGGTAGGCTACAACAGTTAATTATTCACACCCATAACCATTCAGATGGCAGTAGACTACAACAGTTAATTATTCACACCCATAACCATTCAGATGGCAGTAGACTACAACAGTTATTTATTCACACCCATAACCATTCAGATGGCAGTAGACTACAACAGTTAATTATTCACACCCATAACCATTCAGATGGCAGTAGACTACAACAGTTATTTATTCACACCCATATCCATTCAGATGGCAGTAGACTACAACAGTTAATTATTCACACCCATAACCATTCAGATGGTGGTAGACTACAACAGTTAATTATTCACACCCATAACCATTCAGATGGTGGTAGACTACAACAGTTAATTATTCACACCCATAACCATTCAGATGGTGGTAGACTACAACAGTTAATTATTCACACCCATAACCATTCAGATGGTGGTAGGCTACAACAGTTAATTATTCACACCCATAACCATTCAGATGGTGGTAGACTACAACAGTTAATTATTCACACCCATAACCATTCAGATGGCAGTAGACTACAACAGTTAATTATTCACACCCATAACCATTCAGATGGTGGTAGACTACAACAGTTAATTATTCACACCCATAACCATTCAGATGGTGGTAGACTACAACAGTTAATTATTCACACCCATAACCATTTAATCTTGGTGAAGAGAAGTGAAGGCCTTCTGCATCTCATTCTAGTCCTATATTATTCAAGGATGTCAGAATGATGACGATAAGGACAACAAAACGTATTTCATTTAACTGTTGAAAGGAGGAAGGAATGAAGCAACAATAGAGCGAGAAAGAGGAGGTAGGCTAATAACATCAGGGGAAATATTGTGAAAGGTGTCAGCCTACTAATTATACAAATAGGCTCTATTATATTTAAACATTGGAATCTTGTAACTTTGTAGGCCGCATGTGCTGCACCAGAATCACCAGAATCACCAGAATCACATGTTCTCTTCTGCTTTATCATGGTTTGAACGATGTGCGTAATTCCAGTCCATATAATACAGCATAATACAATACAGTAATACAGTCCACACTCAAAAATATTAGCTTACTGGAGCTTGTTTCATTTATTTACCCAAGAGAGCATATAGCTAGCTACATGCTTTTATGTGTTTCTTTTGTGTGTAATGTGCAGTAGCCTATATCATATATATTGGATAATGGCACAATCATTTGAGCTTTTCTGGTCTTGGGCTCATAAAATGTCATTAATGTAGGTCTCAATAAATGTATTTAATGTAGGTCTCAATAAATGTCTTTAATGTAGGTCTCATTAAATGCCTTTAATGTAGGTCTCATTAAATGTCTTTAATGTAGGTCTCATAAAATGTCTTTAATGTAGGTCTCATAAAATGTCTTTAATGTAGGTCTCATTACATGCCTTTAATGTCGGGCTTATTAAATGTCTTTAATATAGGTCTCATTAAATGTCTTTAATGTAGGTCTCATTAAATGTCTTTAATGTAGGGCTCATCAGGCTCAGGTAGCATCAGGCTCAGGTAGCATCAGGCTCAGGTAGCATCAGGCTAGAGTTTTCATGCTGATCAAAGCTCTAATCAAATCGAGCCATATTTATGTGTTTTATAATGCTTTAGTTATGACACTTCTGGTTTTGTTGGGAAATACCGGGTTACCAAGGAGAAAAGGGAAAAACCCCTCATGTGCAGGCCAGAGTTTCCAGTTGTAGATTCCTGGACACATGTTGGAGTCAGTTGGATATCCTCACTGGCAGCCTCACAACCCTAGCACGGCTCAAACATTCAAGTATGTTGCTTTGCTTATGGAAACAAATTGTTGTTCCTGGCTGATGTTAATGTGAAATGCAACAACTTGTTCCAAGATGGTTATGCAAACAGTATTTGTTAAAAAAAAGAAGATTGGGCCAAGCCTTCCCCAGTCTCTGCTGTGGCAGTCTCACAGTCATTATTCTCTCCAGTATAATACACAGTTTGTTATTTGTCTCTGTTAGCATGAAGTCTCAGATTGCGTTCTAAACGGCACCCTTTACCCTATACTGCACTAGTTTTGACCAGATTCCCATTACCCTGTTAAAAGGTAGTGCACTAAATAGGGAATAGGATGCCATTTGTGCCACAACCTCCGTCTTAGCTACTTTCTACGTTGTAGGCAGTAGCAGTAACTCCCTGCTCTAGCAGCAAACAGTGCTGTTCTGTTAGCATGTGACTCTCAGCTCAAAAGCCTTAGCCTGAGCTAGTGGAGAGTAGCAGTAGCAGTAGCTCCCAGCTCCATAGCCTCAGCCTCATCTAGCCTACTCTCATGTATGGAGAAAGAAAGTAGCAGTAGCAGTAGCTCCTCTTGTCTACTAGAGGCTTCACCCTAGTCCCTTACCCTGAGTGAAAAAGGGCTCTCCTGATTCCTCTGTTGTCATGGCGTTGGGAGTTGGGAGTTGGCAGGCGCTGGGTGAGGGGCATTATGGGATGTGAAGGACTTTCTGCTGCCATGATGAATGGAGTCTAATGAACTCCCTCTCCTCAGCGTGGAGAGAGAGACAGACACAAATGGATACTTATTCAGAACTCATTAAGCCACGGCACTGTTTGAAAACGTCAACAGAGATTACAAGAACTATGTATGCGTGTGTATTTGCGTGTGTGACCTCCTCTGCCACCATGCAGCACGGAGAGCCCAGCTATGCTGTGTAACAGTCCCAAACTCAGTTCAGGAAGGGCTTTAGTAATTGGATTAGAGTTGGCTGGGCGGGTTTATTTTAGATTATACTGATCGTAATCCAAAGCATTTGCTTGGCCAACATGGTTAAAAGCATCAACTAACTGTGCTGTATTACATGAAAACATGATGTTTGTTTTCAACCATATTCTCCTAGGTGTTCGACCACATTCTCCTAGGTGTTCAACCACATTCTCCTAGGTGTTCAACCACATTCTCCTAGGTGTTCGACCACATTCTCCTAGGTGTTCGACCACATTCTCCTAGGTGTTCAACCACATTCTCCTAGGTTTTCAACCACATTCTCCTAGGTGTTCAACCACAAGGGGCGGCAGGGTAGCCTTGTGGTTAGAGCGTTGGACTAGTAACCGGAAGGTTGCTAGTCCCCGAGCTGACAAGGTCTGCCCCTGAACAGGCAGTTAACCCACTGTTCCTAGGCCGTCCTTGAAAATAAGAATTTGTTCTTAACTGACTTGCCTAGTTAAATAAAGCTAAACAACTCCTAGGTGTTCAACCACATTCTCCTAGAGAGACTACGGAAGGCGGTTGATGGGAAAACCAGGCTGGTTTCAGGAACAGAAGACCTTGCCTAGACCAAATTGCCACCCTTATGAGGATTATTCCATTGACTGGAACTCTCCTGTCTGCGTCAATTTCATTGGCGTTTGATAGTATAGATTGAGAGATGATGTGGGGACTTGTGGCACGTTATGGAATCCCACCCAAATTCATCAATATAATCAAGCACACCTACCAAGGAATGCAGTGCCAAGTCCTCCACGATGGAAGTCCACCGGAGAAGTTTGAAGTCCTTACCGGGATGCGGCAGGGCTGCTTTCTCTCACCCTTTCTCATCGCCTCGATCATGCAACAAACACCCAACAATAATTAAAGCCTGACAGAACAGCTGGAAGACTTTTCTGATGATTTGGCACTATTAGCCCACACTCACCAGCAGATGCAGGACCAATTCCATACCCTGGAAACGACAGCAGCTACACTCAGACTCAATATCAACCCCCCCGAAAACCCAAATCTTGAGGATCAACCCTAAAATCAACACACCAATAACCATGGAAACAACCACCTAGAGGCGGTAACCAGGCTCACTAACCTAGCAAGTGTGTTAACTGTGGATGGAAGGATGGATGAAGAGGTCAAAGCAAGGGTGTCAATGGTGTATTGGAGCAGAGTATAATGAACAGGCGCACTCTTATTATAGTTCCTAAAACAAGAGCACTACATAAATCAAACGCACTCAAAAAACGAAACATAACAGTAAAGAGCGTAAACTAACACCACCTAACGTGAAACAATTACACACAAAACATGATTAGAACCAGAGGGTTAAATACAAGTAGATTGATTGGGGAAATGAAAACCAGGTGTGTATGGAAACAAGACAAAACAAATGGATAGATGAAAAATGGAGCGGCGATGGCTAGAAAGCCGGTGACATCGATCGCCGAACGCCGCCCGAACAAGGAGGAGGAGCTTCGGCGGAAGTCGTGACAAAGAGCAACATGTAACACCCTGAAGACGATCTGGAAAACCAAAACTTAAGATGTTAAACACAGATGTAAAAATGAATCCTTCTGTGCGGATGTGAAACATGGAGAACCACTATTAAAAAACTGAACAAACTACAGACATTCCAAAACTACTGCCTCAGACGCCTTCTGGGAGTCCTCTGGCCAGATACCATCAGTAACATCAAGTTGTGGGAAACTGCTAAACAAGAACCAACAGAAGATCAACTCAAGAAGGGGAAATGGAGCTGGATAGGTCACACACTCAGAAGAAACAATAATTCAATCACAATACAGGCCCCAACATGGAACCCACA